>NW_027510158.1:1200000-1500000 GCF_048772815.1 Callospermophilus lateralis | reverse complement strand
AGACATTCAGTAAGGGAGGAGCTAAGGTTCAAATGCAAGTGGCTGATTCTTACAGTCCACACTTGTTGTCTCATAGTATGGTTGGTCCTTTATAGACTGAATGAAAATTAACCATCTTCCATAGAACAACATGAGAAGATTAAATACAGTCTTATGAGAAGGAATAAGGGGTTTCAGGTGAACTCTAAGGATCATAGAGATTTGTTCACTTTGCTCAATATTATTTATTTACTCGTAAGCCTATCTGCTGATCACTGTACATTTGTATCTATGTATTAGCTATCCACCTATCTTTCTATCTACCTATGTAAAGGTCAGACTCATTGAGAAGCAGACTCTGACATTAAGAAGAGTGTACAAGAAGTTCATTAGGAAGTGATATCAATATTTATCTTTACATTATAAGCGAAAAAATAGAATTGAGGAACAGAAGAAAGTAGACTAAGCCACAATCCTACCAAAAGTGCCAACTAACTCCAAGGCAATCTGTGTCATGGCTTGGATATGAGGTGTCCCCCAAAAGCTCACATTAGGCAATGCTATAATTTTCAGAGGCTGTAACCTCCTTAGTTGATTAATGCATATGATAGTTTATTAATTTGAATGGATCACCTGGGTGAGACTAGCAGGGAATGACTGGAAGAAGTGGGTCACTGGGGCATGTCCTTGGCGATTACATCTTGTCCCTGGCTTCAAGCTTGCACTTTCTATGCTTCCTGATGGCCAGGGCCTGAGCAACTTTCCCCTACCACACCCTTCTGCCATGATGTTTTGCCTCACTTCGGGTGCAGAACAATTGATTCAACACACCATGGACCTAACCTCTAAAACCACCAGCTGAAATATGTATTTCCTACTCTAAGTTGTTCTTGTCATGTATTTTGGTCATAGTGACAAAAAACTGACAAATGCAAGATCTGAAGCTGGGATGGCACATCAGAGATGATGTGAAGTGAAGCAATGAAGATGGACCGTTATAAACTCTGTGTCCATGTGCTTTCAGAAGCAAGCTAACCTAAAAAATGAGGCATGGCCTTGGGCAATGAAACTTTCTTCAGCTACATGCCACATCAGGAGAAATCTCAAAGCCTTCAGCTGTCTTTTGGTCACACTCTAAGAAGCTGGTAAAATATGTCCTTCATTGCTTAAGGAGACACTCATACACATGCATATACACAAATTATGTGTACATTGATTTTACAATAGCATACATTCTTCTTTGATTTGTATAATAAATATTTTGAAAGTTAATTTTTGCTTACTTTTAAAATAAGAAATAAAGATATTGAAAGATATGCTTTTGTGTTTTAAATTATTTTCTTGTGCACTCCCCACTGGAATTTGTTGTCCAGATAATGATAATTATTTTCACACAATTTATTTTCTGCTTGCTTGTGCTTCTTTTTGTTATAAAGAGGTTTGAGGTTTTTTACAGAGGAGCTTCAAGAGCATCAGAATTTACTAAAATATAAATGAAGGAAATCAAAACAAAAGAAAAATTAAAATTAAAAGGGAAAAATGAACACAGTAGTAAAGATAATAGATTCCTATGAAAAGAAGGTATAAAATGCCTTCAAGATACTATGATCTTCTGAGCAACAGTAATATCAGAAAATAGAATCTATTGTAAGAACCAAAGTTTATAAAATTAAAAAGATAGCTGTTATTCATGTAAATTCTCCTAGTATTGGTAACTCAGAAATATTTCATGTTTGTCTCTTTATATAGTTTATTTTTAACAGTAATTAATAATAATATGGAAAGCCCTAAGTTAGAGAAACTTGAATACTTCCAATTTGCTTAATTCAACTGAAAAGACTACCTACTCTAATGAGGAGAGTAGCAATCAGAGCTATCTGAAATAAAAGAGAGAGAGGAAAAAAATAATTCATATAAGAAATTGTGTTTCAACTAAGCTCTGAAATAGGATTAACAGAGGTGACAGGCTGTTATACTTCAGAAAATAGTCCAACCAGAGAAGCTGACATGTATGAATGTATGGAAATGGAAAAGAAAAGGCAAAGCATATTTGTAAAATTAATCAGATGAGCTTTGTTGTAATCTCAGACATAGCTACTTAAGGTTAGCAAGAACTTAAAATAGGTGTCAAAATATTGACAAAAAGGATAAGCTGAAAGTATCTTTTAGGCATCCTGGACTTGGTATGACTAAAAAATATTAAATTTATTTCCAAGCTAAAATGGAATTTTTTTATTTGTTCTAATCAGTTATACATGACAGCAGAATGCTCTTCAATTAGTTTTACACAAATGGAGCAGAAGTTTTTACTTCTCTTATTGTACCCAAAGTAAGGTCACACCATTTGTGAAGTCATACATGCACCTAGGGTAATGATGACCATCACATTCCACCATCTTACCTACCCCCATGTTCCCTCCTTTGTTCCCTTTGCCCCATCCAAATTTCCTCCACTCATCCCATGCCCCAACCACTATGGATTAGCATCCACTTATCAGAGAAAACATTTGGTTAAAGTGGAAATTTTTTTAATGTAGCTTTAGAAAAACATTTATTTTCAGTATTATGAGGAGTGTTCTATGCTAAAATACTTACCACAATTTGAGTGGAAGATTAATAGTTACATAGTCACATCATCCTGGCCATTTGTTTCTACAGTTACAGAAGAATGAACCCCGCTTCTCTGAAATTAAGAAATTTTGATGTGTAAAACTGATCTTTGTAATTATGTTTTAGATTAAAAAAATTATTTTGTAGACCCTTTGTTAATTTTCAGTATAGTTTGTTTTAATTTTCTGCCATAACCTCCTATTGATTATTTCAATTTTATTTAAATTCATTTTTAAATCTACCAAAAATAGGTATGCTTATTTAAAATATATTTACTATAAAACCAAAATACGTGTTAGGATTGAAATGAAACTACTAGTATTTAAGTTCAAGCTTTTAGTCGTAATGCAAAGTAATTTTACAGAAATATTTCTAACTATATGAAACACAAAAGTACCTACAGAAAAATAAACTAAGTTATAAAAATCTTCAAAACTTGAGTTACTGACACTTTACTTGACAACTAGATAATTTTAAAAAATCATAGAATATATTTTTTAAAATGTATTTTTAATCAATAAATTAAAATAATAATTTAAGTTTATTGATTTAATTAATTAATTTATTGATTTAGTTAAAATCAATGAATTTGAAATGAGATATAATGAATAATCAAAATTAGTATATATAAGGATTAAATGTAGAATCCAATATTTGATGTCCTGGAGTACAATGTACAGTTAATGGAACTACTTTTGAAAGTGTTGTCTATAGAAAAGATCTATATTTTAATATGATTATATACTATATTATAAAATATACAGGTATTTTTCTCATTGATCTTAATAATGATGTGGGTCACTTTGAGGTCAACATGAACTCTGCTGATTTGAAAACAAATAGCCATTTTCCTTAAGTCTAAATGGAAAACCCTTCAGAACTAAAGTACATCTTTAAAGTAAATATTCTGCAGATATGATGGGTATTTCTCTCTGCAAGTATCCAGTAAACTTTCCTAAAAATTCTCTTTAGACATCACTCAGTAAAAGAGAAGCTGCTAAAAATCTTCATTTTCCTTTTTCTGTGCAGTCTCCCATTATACTTTTCTCTCTTTTGTTCACTCTGCCTCTCAGCATTGCTTGTTCAAGCACCTTTTTCCTGGGCACTTATAGGAAAACCCAGGTTCAGAACAAGGACCCTCTGTGCGAACACAACCCATTGAAATCACACTGCTTGTCTCCTGTCATGCTCCTCTGACAGGAGAGGCACACACCTGGAATTCTGCAAAGTACAATTCCTCTTGTTACAATTTAAGGTAACTCTGGATCAATGTTCTGATTTCTAATTCTAGAGAATAATGAAGTGTTAATTATATTGGATGAATGAAATAATGTGTTCAATGAATTATCATCAAGTGAATATCCAGCATTCATGTATCTGTGAAGTTAAATAGTTCCCTATAGGAAATATTTTATTTGTATACAATGTACTTTAATTTACCCATATTAACTAACTGAATGAATTCTACTCTATAAATGTGTACTCTTCAAAATATTAGAATATAGCAATATATACTAGATCCATGATGCTCATATTGTAAAAATATATACCCTCTTTGAAAACACAAATTCCACATTATAGGCTACTTTTGTTCTAACATAAATTATATTGTATCATTTGCATACACTTCCTAAGGTTTCTCTTGTAGTCTAAGGAATCTCTCCAGACAAGCATTAACTCCAAAAGGGAATCTAAATTGTGTGCATCTTTCTCCTGTATTCCTTCTTATTATATCCGAACATATTTTACATACATTATTTTATTTGTTCTCAAACAATAAACCATGATAATAAAGAATAAAGTGCATTTACCTAAGGTGAAAAAAATAAATTGTGGAGTCAAAATTTTAATTCCTAAAACTATGCATTTTCCATCATAACTTTTTTTAAATATTTGAGATGATGTTCTGACTCTTTCGGTGCAGTATATGAACCATGAGTTGTAGATAGTAAAGAGATAACTCTGGTTGGTTGTATTTTTTTAGTTTAATTTTGAACAATGCAGTATTTTTAATAAATTTAAGGAACATTGTCTACATTCATGCATCATTCTGGTACTTTGTTAATATATAAAGAATACAACAGACACTAGTATGGCAGTATGTATAAACGTGACAGTATATAGTAGATAGTAAAGAGATAACTCTGGTTGGTTGTATTTTTTTAGTTTAATTTTGAACAATGCAGTATTTTCAATAAATTTAAGGAACATTGTCTACATTCATGCATCATTCTGGTACTTTGTTAATATATAAAGAATACAACAGACACTAGTATGGCAGTATGTATAAACGTGACGGTATAACCAATGTGATCCTGCAATCTGTACACGTGGGAAAAATAAAAATTCATATCCCATTTGAATCAAATGTAGTATATAGGATATGTCAAGATCATTGTAATGTTTTGAGCAACTAATAATAATAATAAAAAATGAATAACAGAGTTGACATTTTTTTAGGCTTTCTCATCTAGTAAAATAACATAATTTAAATGGGTAAAAATGGGAGTTCATAACCCACTTGAATCAAATGTATGAAATATCATATGTCAAAAAAAGTAAAATAAAATAAAATGTAATTTCAGCAAAAAAAGAATAACATAATTTATAGACCACTTTCTGTTTCTATTGTTAATATTCTTAAATCATCATATTCTCAAATTTATATCATGCATCTTATTAGCAACTGTCATTTAATTTAATATAAACATTTACCTTTTCAGATATTAAACTATACACAATTGCATCAACATCCAATTTGAATATCACCTCTGTTTGCCTTTAAAACATGACATCATTTAACTCATATGCCACTGAAAAGTTCATAGAATCCAATCACCAGGTAGCTTTCCTTTTGACAACTGCTCTTTCTTTACTATTCTTCTTTGCTATTGGACATTTAATCCAGGTACCTACCCAGATTATGTCAACAATTAAAATATTCTAAAATAGATACTTTCAATGTAATATAATGGAGAGACAAGCTGAAGTATTACTGCAAATATAATCTTCAATATGTATGGCTACAGATGTTTCTATTGACATTATTTCTCTTTGTACTTTTCTCCAGCAGAAAATAAGTATATAGAAAGAAACAACTTTTGAGAAGAATACTTCATTTTCACAACCCTCATAACATTAATAGGTAAGGTATTGATACTTGCTGCAGGCTATTTTCACTATTGTCAAATTCTGCCATTAATGTATCTTGTTTTATACTATTTGGTATACAAGAAAAATGGCTTCAAATGAACTTCTTTTTTTAGTGAAGACATACACAATTCTCTTCTATTTAAAAAAAACAGTAGAAATAATATTAATTCATTTCTACCAGTATACCTATTTCACAGAATTTTTTTATAACTCACTACTTTCATATCCTCATCTAATTTCTTACAGGAAATAATTTTGTAGTTATCCAATTAGCAACATGCTTTAATATGTATTAGGTTTAAAAAGTAAAAGCAAGGTCACTTGAGCTTCTGGTATGTAATTCTCATAAACAAAATTATGCATTGGTTAAAGATACTAAGAAATACAACATTTAATAGATTTTCTACCCTTGAATGACTTGTAAACTAAGGAGTATATTTGAAAAAGTAGGTTGCTCAAATGTCTGCTGATAAAACCCACAGAGAAGTTTGTATTTCTAGAGCTTATACATGCATGGTCTCTACTTGCCCTGGTGGTCTACACCAGTAAATTTGCCATGCTCTTATTTCCAGGCTTCCCACCAATCCCCACTCCTCAGTAAAGGATAAAATAACACAAGTTGAATTTTCCCCAGAGACACACAGAAGCCAATAATCCTGCTAACATTTGTTCCTGTATAAAAGGCCAAGCCTGGTCTCAGGTTGGGTGGTTCCCCACCTCTCCAATGTTGCTTTTTCACAATGAGGAGAAAGGATGCTGCTACCACTCAGAGGTTTCCAGGCAGCTCTTGTGAGAAATGTGACATCCAAGTGGAGAATAGACCATGAATGCTTCAACATGATGAAGTATTCCAGGAAAATAAAATTACTCTCTACAAAACTGCAAGAAAAATGTCATTACTAACAGGTGGGATGAAAGTTTTCCTTTTACTCAAGTAACAGAAATTGAGTTCAAAGAGATGTAAGTTTCCAGTCTCTAAAAAAAAAAAAAAGCTTCAAACTTTGTGTGGCAGGGGAATATAACCCTTTTAAGGTTTATCAAGATGGGGCAGAACCAGCCATATCATCACTAGACTGAATGTTTGTTCCCCCACAAAAAATTCTAGCTCCAATGTGCCTCTATTATTAAGGTAATTAAAATATTATTAACAAACTAAAGGTTAAAAGGGGACTATTCAGGAGATAGTGACCAAAGAAACCAGGCATCACCAATAGGGCCATAGGAACAAAAGAAGAGACTAGGTTTACTAAAACTTAGAAACTTAGAGAGGGACCTCAAGAGTAAAATGTTAGACTACTGATAAGGAGTCATATTGCTATCACTGAGTTTGGAGGAGCAGTCCTAGGTCTGGGACCCAGACATCTGGAGAGGTGCACTGGCAGACAGTGATATTTCTGAGAGATGGCTTATGAGTCTGGGATTGCAAATAGTGGAAAAATTTCTATCTGAACTTGGTTGCTGATATGGGAAAGGTCTGCTACTGCTGGGAAGTGCTGTTGTGGTGATATTCACAGAAAAAGAGCAGTCTAGAAGCTCACAGGGAACCAACAGATCAAGCAAGTCTTCCTCTTCCTCTCTCCAGCTCTGCTGTCTCCCTCTAGTGTCCCCATAGGCAGAGCTGAACAGGAAGCCCACTGACAAAACAAAATTGCAGTAATTCAATCCCAGAATCTCAGAGCAGAGTAGAATGGGAATTGAAGGATAGAGTGTGAAATTGCCAAAAGACACTAGCATGGAGCTGTGGCTCTTCCTTTTGCATTGTAAGGCAAGGTGAATCTGAAGATGTCAAGAAGCACCTGTTTCAGCAAGTCTCCATTAGCCATCTCAGGAAAGAAGGAGAGAGGTAGGCTGTTTCCGTCACTCATATCCAAAGGCTCCTCTTGACCAGGAAGGTCCCATTTACAATAAACTTAACCAGATTTTTCCTGATCTCTTTTTTTTTTTATAAATAATTATTAGAAAGTTGTATCTTCCTTGCTGGAGTTTACCTTATTTATAACAGTACATTTCTTTGTGGGATAATGAGAGCTCAGGTATTGTGTATTTTCCATTTATATATTTTTCCAATAAATCGTATTTTTTAGTTGATACCATAAGACATTAACAAAGTGTACATCAGTGTGACCTCTCTAAGGTAGTTAAAAGTTATAAGGGCATCGTGGCTCGAGACATTGGCAGTCATCTGTGTCATAGTAAAGAAGCTTACCCACAGTAGGATTTTCAGAGAAGAGGGTGAGGGGAGATATTATGAACTGAATGTCTTGTCCCTCCACAACCACACACCAAATTTATATGCTGAAACTGTATTTCCCAATGTAATTACATGGAGGTGGGGCCTTTAGGAAGTAATTAGGTTTATCTAAGGCCATGAGGGTAGAGCCCCATGATAGGACTAGTGTTTTTAGAAGAGGAATGGATTCCATATAAGGATACAGCCAGAAAGTAGCCATTTGCAAACTAGGGAGATGGCCCAACCAGACATGAAACATGTCAGCACCCTGACCTTGGACTTCTTAGCATCCTGAACCATGAGAAATAAATATCTGTGGTTTAAGCAACCCAGTCTGTGATATGTTGTTATAACAGCCCAAATCAAGCCCAAATTGACTAAGAGACAAGCAGAAATAAGGTGGAGAATACCCCAAAACATCACTTTGACCATGTCTTAGCCATGAATAAAACTCAATTTGTTACTGAACTGTCCAGATGATATTAGTCTACATAGAAATACTTTTCTTAGGTAAATTAGTTAGAATGAATTTGTGCAAATAGTCTTTACTAATACATAGGCTATAAAGCTGAGTTGATTTAATTTTTATTTTAGGAAGAGGTAGTTCCAAATAAAATAATGATGTCATTTGTGAAATGATTCCCTGAACAAACTATTATGAACCACAAATACTTTTTCTCCTAACCATATGGCTTTTGGGGCAATAAATGAAGATTAAGGACACCAAAAATCTGTATTTTATATAACTGTGTTCCATGTTACTAAAAGAGTCCTAAGTGTCAGTAAACTTAATTATTGAATTGGAAGACAGACCATGAATGACAAACTGCTTCAACTACTTTCAACACTGTGAACAGCCATCTTCATAGATATATTGACATAGAATTGGATAAGTTTTAACTTAATGAACCAAAGTTTATTTTCAATGTTCAGTCAAAATTTAAAGTCCATCCAATTCCTGAATTTCCTATATGTCAATCCTATTTAGGGAATTGGAACATGATTTTTTTTTTTGAAAAGAGCCCCAAATTTTGTTTAAACAGAGCCAGGTAGCAAGCTTCAGAACTCTACATTTGCTTTCCAGATTTTCAGGAAACAGCCTAGCAGGCAATGTCATACCTAGTTGAAAGTGAAAACTCCTCTTGAAGAAATAAAAGTCCTGCAATGTTTTTAATAGCATACATTTCATACAAGTGAGCTGGGAGGCTCATACTATTCCTCAACTGTAAATGGAGTTCTAAAGGACTAAGATATGAACTAGGGCTCCTCTTTTCTCTCAGAAAACAGTCACTTTGAGTTTAGTGACATTTACATAAAAATAAACCAACCTAACAATCCACTTTGTAATGAAGATTTGCTTCAATCTTTAAGTATCTAAGATTTACTGCAGAAATATCATTACAGTTTAAGTTGTTAATGTTGTTAACCAATATCCTCAACCTCAAATAAACTCTAAAAACTACATAGAAATTTAGAAAGCATGCAAACACATATTGGGGGGCCAAAACAATGTGTCTTATATTGGAAACTAGTTTGTTGGACCATTCTTTTTAGAAAACATAATCAGTTAAAGACTACTTGAATGGAATTAGAAGGATACAAATCAATGAATCAAAAACCTTAGTCCATGTGCCATTTTTTTTCTTCCCATGCAGTGGTTTGACAAAACCTAAAAGTTATTTTGAAAAACTAGGGGCTGGGGTTGTAGCTCATTGGTAGAGTGCTTACCTACATGTGCAGGGCCCTGGGTTCGATCCTCAGCACCATATAAAAATAAATAAAATAAAGGTATTGTGTCCAGCTGCAACTGAAAAATAAATATATAAAAAAAGAAAAACTAGATTAAATTAAAGCTTCAGTTTATTAAAAGATACTTTTTAAGAGATTCAAAAGGCAAGGCTCCACAAATGAGGTATTTGCCTCATATACATCCATAATAGCACTCTTATTCATAACATCCTACAAATTATTAAGTAAGCAACAAGCTTCCTTACATGAACATGTGAAAAACTTGAGAAGGCTTTTCACAAATGAAGAAAGTCAAATACCCAATAAGAACATGAAACAGTACTCAATGTAATAAAACATCAGAAAAAAAATGTGAATAACAAATATAAGGAACTACTGCTTCATAGCCACCAGAATATAAGCAACAATAACAATAACAATTGTGGAGATTAAAGGATCAATAACATTCCCATAAACTTTTATTGGTCATTTAAACTGAGCCATCTAAACAGTTGCCAGTACTTTTCACAATTAAACATAAACCTAAATTCCTATGAACAAGCAATTTGATATTTACTGCATTCCTAACAGAAATTAATAAATGAGTACAGCATAGACATGTACAAGGAAGTTCATTAAGTTCAGTTCAAAATGTCAAAAGAAAAACTGCAAATAATCCCCCAATAAATAGAATAGGGAATAAATGTATCACATAATATTTACATAATGAACAGGTAAGGAAACAGAAAACCCTACTTTTTTCAGCATTAATACAAATCAGTGTTGTAGACTTAAGTTGAGCAAAAGAATCATAAACACAAAATACAGCATACTTCATGGTTTCAGGGTAAAAATCAGAATCAATTGAGATCAACCTAAGTGATACAACAAGAATAGTCATCATATTTAGGATTGTAAAATGCCCTTGAAGC
Source organism: Callospermophilus lateralis (assembly GCF_048772815.1). Taxonomy (NCBI): domain Eukaryota; kingdom Metazoa; phylum Chordata; class Mammalia; order Rodentia; family Sciuridae; genus Callospermophilus; species Callospermophilus lateralis. The sequence continues at coordinate 1,489,368 of NW_027510158.1, read as the reverse complement.
AGACAGGTGAGAGATATCTGGGGTATCATTTATTGCTACATTATCATCTGGGTGCTGGTTACCTGGTATAATCATTCACAACAAAAGTTACAAAATCATTCACTATACGATTTATAGTAGCATTACATATATTTCATAACTCAATTATCAAAAAGTAAATAAAATAATACAAAAATATCTTGCGCAAGTATCTCTAGTAACTTCTCTAAAACAAATAAAACATTTAATAGATGGTTTCTGCATATTTAACTTACCAACTAGTGTGTAAATATCTAATAGTAACTAAAATTGTTATGATGTTTATAATTCATATATCAGCTATTAGTAAAATTTTACCATCATAAGTTAGATTTTTTGTCTACAATATTTCAAAAAATTTACTGCAACTTAGTCAATTCCCTTTCAGTTTTTCACAAAGAAAGCAGATTTTTAATGGAAGTTAAACGAGTATAATTTTGGCTCATTTATTTTATGAGTTGATTTGGATTTTTAATAGAGAGTAAAATTCTATTAACTACTAATTCATTCATTTTCACTTACTTATATGAGTATATATTTTAAATTGGCATGCCTTTCTCTACCTAGTAATAATAATAATAATGAATGTAATGAAAGTACTTTTTTAACAGTCATTTTTACTATACGTTGTGCACCATGGGGTAAAAATTTTATTTGATTAGCTCATTTGAAAATCACAACATTCTATGAGGCAATGTTATTAATCTTGCATGGTTTATTAAAAGGAAACTGAGTCATAAATAAGTTAGAATTCTTGCCTAAGATAAAATGTCTGTCAGATGCTAGCAAGTCAAGCTGTTCCTGTAGATACTCACATGCCTTACCATTTAGCTCTATACCCAGGAACTGGTCCTTAGAGGTGTCAGTCCTGCTTAATTCCAGAGATGGTAGCAGTTAAAGATCAATTGTAGCATCTTGATGTTGTCTTTACATAGCTTTCTCCTTATTTACTTAAGTGGTCTCAATTTGTTTCTCATGCATTTAAGTGTTCAATTATGTTAATGGTGTTTCTCAGGGATTTGATCTTCTCTCTCTCTCTGTTTCTCTCTCTCTCTCTCTCTCTCTCTCTCTCTCTCTCTCTCTCTCTCTCTCTCTCTCCTTATCTGTTTTTTGTTTGTTTGTTTGTTTGTTTGTTTTTTGCTTGTGAGCCTTGAGTCTTTCCTTATTGTAGGTTAGGATAAACATTTTATTTCTGATGCATTTATCACAGACAATTTCTTTGGGCTATATTCTCTGATATTGTTTTCCTTGTAGTAGTGTAAAGGAATACCTGTGCCGGAAGACTTGTAGAAGAAGCATACAAAGGACAGACACAAACACACAGGGAAGGTGCAGACAGACAGAAGGATGGGAGACAAAAGGGCTGCCTACCCCTCTCTGCTGTCATCTTTAATAACCCAAAAAGCTACATGTTATCCACCACCAAATGAGTACACTTTAGCCAATATTCCTTTTAATTCTGAGTGCTAGCTAACTGAGATAAGGTCCAGTTAATGCAAACACAGAGCCTCTCTCCTTCAAAGGATGTTACTATGTAATCCGGGTAATGCATCCACATAGTTATCTTCATGGCCTCAGCTAGGCATTCCAACCGTGGGAATCAGGGTGCCAGTTACTCCTGGGAGTTTGCTCACTGTGGAAACGCTTCCCTGTCTATTTTCACAGTCAGAATACCTATATAGGAGAGACTCAGATATGGGCTGTTTTCTACAGAATGCTTATTCATTGATGCACCTTTCTGTACAGAGGTATTCCCAGTGTTGTTGACACATACTGATAGTTTCACTGTACTTCTGCAGGCTTAACCCAGTTATAATTTTAACCAACATATATTATCAGTATTTAGGAAAATGCATTACCATTCCAGAAGAATTTACCTCCTAAAATCTCAGAATGGAAGAGTCATTCTTTGTTTCCTGTAGTTTAGGCTGATAATGTCTGACTGGTTTGCAAAACAGATTTCAAACACTAAAGGTATTACACATGGAAACACAGTGTTAGCCTGGGGTGTTTTAACTGATTGCCACATACTCAGGAATGGTACCATTCTCCCTTTATTTTTCATGAGTGTCATGCTGAGACTGACAATAGAGTGCCCAAACAGAGTAAAGAAGCATCTTTCTCTTCCTTCTGCAACTAAAGCAGTGGATGTGAAATACCATCAGTAACAAAAAGTAACTTGATTATATTGCAAACTTTTTATCCCACCACTACTGCCATCCTACTTCAATTACCAAATATGTTGTCTTTGTTAAAGTGGAGGCAATTAGATTCTTACTGTTAAAACTATTCTTTAAGCCTTCTTTAAAACGAAAATTTCTTCTTGCCACTATACGTATCATATAACATCTTCAAATATTGGAACAATGTAGCTTTGTATCCCAACATAATTTCTGATTTAGTCTAACTTCAAATTGAATCATACAATGGATAACATTATTAATACTATTCCTTAATAAGCATAGCAGGTGCATAATACTGAATAAGAATAGATAGTCAATGGTCAGGCAGTCAGGGTAATGGACCCCATTTAAGGTCTTCTTCCTATATAAAGACTACACGAGAAGAATAACCAGTAGAAATATTAATTGGCCCCTTCCATGCCTTTTTTATGCGTGAAGACCATTCCTGAAGCTAACCTGTGGAAGGCATTCTAAGCAACTCCTTTGTCCCAGAGTATGGGAAAAGGGAAGGTGGGGGTGAACCCAGATGGGAGTTACAGGAAGGATTAAAACTCAAAGGCTAGGGCTGGGTTTGTGGCTAGAGGTAGAGCACTTGCCTACTGTGTGTGAGGCCCTGGGTTCAATCCTCAGCACTATATAAAGATAAAGATATTGTGTTAAAAATTTTAAAAAAAACTACCTCAAAGGCTAAAGAACACAGCCAAGAGACTTGATATTTTTTCAACACCTTTTAACTTAGATTCTGACCAAAACCATATAGGCCCCTGCACTAGCACACCAAAAGAGTCCCTTCCCACTTTGTGGGACTTCTATCTTTTCTCACCTACATAAAATCCTATTCTGTTCCCTCTTTCCTTCTGTTATTGTCTGTGTATCTTATTCTCAAAATTTGTAAGACCAGAAACCAGAAAGAAACTGGTAAAGCAGAAAATCTTGTTTCTTTTCAATATAGCCTTGAATGTTGCCTCCTATAATGAACACAGGAAGAGCTTTATGTATGTGTAAGCACTTGGATTTCTCATTTGCCTGATTATCCGTGAATATAACATATTTTAAGAATTGACCTATCAGAGAACTCTAGTCTGCAGTGAGAGGGTCCCAACAGCTAAATGAATCACAATGATGGAGACTGTAATTAAATTCACAATAGATGACAGGGCAGTAAAGCAAGTAGTCTGCACTATAGTTTTATCTTGACCGGTAAATGGATCTTAGCCTTTGGCTAAAGTTAAGAATAGGAAAGGTGGGTGAGAGTTGGGGAAAAAGCAAGTAAGAAGAGCAAAACTGTATTATTTCAATCATTAAAAAGCAACCACAACACCACCAAAAACTGTGAAAGCAGATAGATCACACAATGTATAAGCAAAGGATTCCAGGCTACAACAGGGTAGACCTAAAAAGCAGAGAATTTGGAGGCTGGGGAAACATCAGTGCTCCAGTTATCAGAATGAGGTACAAATTAAGACTCAAACCACAATGAAGCTAACCTGATACTTTCTCCTCAATATTAGTTAAATCTCCTTAAACATCTCCCAAATAGAAGCAAGACTGATGGTAAAATGATGCAGGGCTGAGCCTAAATAGTAAGGCCAGGTGATTTCAGCCTTGGAGAAATCAAATGAGAAGCTGGAAATAATGGACAGTACTGAATAATGGAGGAAAAAAAATCTTTAATTTAATTTGTAGAAGAAAATTTGTAGGTTTAGAGGGAAAAGGACCTCTTTAATTTTAAGATTAGAGTGAATACATTCATGACCCATATGAAAAAAAAATCTAATGTTTTCCCAATGGCATTTTATTTTCCAAAATTTTATAAATTCCAGGAAAAAAAATGTAGGCTTAGAGGAAAATAAAATTTAGAAAATGTCCATGAATTTATTTTCTCTTTTGATAACAACCTCAATGCAGGCTGGGGAAACTGGGGAAAATTATTTCTATTTATTTATTTATTATTTCTATTTATTTTCACTTTATTGTTTCTTGCCTACTACAGTTTGAATTTTACATGTTACCCAGAGGCTTTAAGTCTTGGTTCACAGACTGTGGAGCAATTGGGATACCATAGACTCTGTAACAGATGGAGTCAGATGGGAGCAAAATAAGTTGCATAAGAAATGGTCAGGGGTGTGCCATTGAAGGGGACTTCAGAACCACATGTGCTCTTTCCTTTTTGTTTACTGTCCATGAGGTGAACTGGCTTGCTCCAGCATATGTTCCTGCCCTGATGTCCTGTCTAGACACAGTCCCAAAAGTAAAGAGGTCCATTGAGCATGGATTGAAACCTCTAAATTGTGAGTCACACAAAACCTTTTCTCTTTTAAAGAATATTGTCTCATCTCAGAAATTTTATTACAGGAACAGAAATTTGATAAATATGTTGTCCATGGACTTTTATCTGGGACTGATTTTAAGATTAGAATGAATTCATTTGTGACCCATATCTTTAACATCTGCTCATTATTTTTACCTTTCATCCTGAAGTCCAATAAAGATCAAGAGTGGCAGGGTTGCAAGGACAGGTAAGGTAACTCAACCTCTGGGGCTGTAGGAAGGCACGCCCATGCATGAAGACACATTTGGTGACATGTTTATGACTTTCAAGATCAGGGCCACCATCTATGGCCACTTTGATGTGGCCAGATCTCGGGAAGTGACCCACAGAGCCTCACTAATCAGGAAAGGAAAATGCTGGTCACATGATGTGGCGGCCTCCCACAATTTAGAATTCTACTTTGAAATGTATGTACATAAGCCTAACATTAATGTATTTCCCAAGGGGCAATGCAATCACAAGGTGATTGGAGGGCCTGAAAAAATATATATGTATACATATCATTTGGGGACATATGTGTATGAGTATGTATATGTCAGTGTGTGCATTCAGTTAACATCTTCATTTTTGCATTGTCAGTTATCCCTAATTTTATGCTCTTCTTCCAAAGAATTAAGATATTTTAATTAAAATGTATTAGAGATAAGTGAATGATTTATCAATTATTAACATTTATTCTTATTTTATTCTTTATACTAGAAGAATGATTCTTGGATTTGAAAAACAATAATACATTCTTTTTCCCCAGATCTTTCTAATCCTTTCAACCCTTCCAATATTCCCTTTTACTACACTGGTTATTATTTTTATTTTATGTTTATTTATTCTTTCTTTAGTTCCTTTATTTTTATATTTTTCATTACTAATGTGTTTTTTAATTGGATTTTGCATTTCATTTTGTTTTTTATTGGTTCTAATTAGTTATACATGACAATTGAATGCACTTTGATACATCATATATACATAAAATATAATTTCTCATTTTCCTGGTTGTACATGATGTAGAATCCCACTATATCATATAGTAATATGTGTACATAGGGTAATAATGTCTGATTCATTCTACTCTTTTTCCTACCCCTATAAAAACTCCCCTCCCTTTGCTCCCCTTTTCCTAAAGTAAATATTTTTCTCTAGCTATTCTCTATTGTGAATTATCAGAGGAAACCTTTGGTCTTTGTTTTTTCGGTATTGGTTTATTTCACATAGCATGATATTCTCCACTTCCATCCATTTACCTGAAAATACCATAATTTTTTGTTTTGTTTTGCATCTTTTTAAAAATTTAATTGATTTTATTTTTTTAAATACATGATAGCAGAATGCATTACAATTTTTATTACACATAGAGAGCATAATTTTTCATATCATTGTATATAAAGTATGTTCATGACAATTCATGTCTTTATACATGTACTTTGTTGGGTTTTTTGCATTACAATTCTTATTACACATATATACCACAATTTTTCATATGTATGTTTGTATATAAAGTACTTGACACCCAATTCGTGTCTTCATACATGTACTTTGGATAATGATGTCCATCACATTCCACCATCTTTTCTAATCCCCTGCCTCATCCCTTTCCCTCCCACCCCTCTTCCCTATCTAGAATTCATCTATTCCTCCCATGCTCACCCTCCCTACCCCACTATGAGTCAGCCTCTTTATAGCAGAGAAAACATTTGGCATTATTTTTTTTTTTTTGGATTGGCTAACTTCATTATGTTCTCCAAAGCCACCCATTTACCTGTAAATGCCATGATTTTATTCTCTTTTATTGCTGAGTAATATTCCATTGTGTAAATATGCCACTTTTTTTATCCATTCATCTATTGAAGGGCATCTAGGTTGGTTCTACAGTTTAGCTATTGTGAACTGTGCTGCTATAAACATTGATGTGGCTGTGTCCCTGTAGTATGCTATTTTTAAGTCTTTTGTATATAGGCTGAAGAGAGGGATTGCTGGGTCAAATGGTGGTTCTATTCCCAATTTTCAAGAAACCTCCATACTGCTTTCCATATTGGCTGCATCAATTTGCAATCCCACCAGCATTTTTTCTGATATAAGGAGACTGATTCATAGTGCAATAGGGAGAGGGAGCATGGGAGGAATAGACAAACTCTAGATAATGCAGAGGAGTTGCAGGGAAAAGAAGGGGGCATGGGGTTATAAATGATGGTAGAATGTGATAATCAGTATTATCCAAAGTACAGGTATTAAGACATGAATTGGAGTGAATATACTTTGTATACAACCAGAGATATCAAAAATTGTGCTCTATATGTGTAATAAGAATTGTAATGCATTCCACTGTCATATATAAATTTTTTTTAAAGTTTCTTCTTGGCATAAGATATATTCTATTTTAGAGAAGGATCCATATGCTGCTGAGAAGAAACTGTATTTGCTCAATGATGAAATAGTCTATATATGTCTGTTAAGTCTAAATTTTTCATGGTATTATTTAGTTCTATATTTTCTTTATTTAGTTTTTGTTTGGAAGATCTGTCCAGTAGTGAGAGAGGTGTGTTAAAATCACTCCTTATTATTCTGTTGTGGTTTATTTGATTCTTGAAATTGAGAAGGGTTTTTTTGTTGTACATAAATGTTCCATTGTTTGGGGCATAAATATTTACAATTCTTGTGTCTTGCTTATGTATAATTCCCAAGCATTAGGCCATTAACACTTAAGGTTATTGTTGAGATATGATTTGTGTTCCTGGTCATCTTTTGTTGTTTTTGTTGTTGTTTTATTTTTATGTGGTGCTGAGGATCAAACCCAAGGCCTCGTACATGCTAGCTGAGCACTCTACCATTGAGCCACAACCCTAGCCCTGTTTCTGGGTTTTTATTTGACTTACTTTCTCCATTCATTGACTATTCCTTTTGTGTCATTATTCCCTTTTGGTGTTTTCACTTTTTCTTTCCTCTTTGTCCTCATAAAATATTTTGTTGAGAGTGTTCTTTAGTGCAGGCTTTCTAATTGTCACTTCTTTTAAACTCTTTTTATAATGGAAGGTTTTTACTTCATCTTCAAATCTGAAACTTAATTTTGTTTGTGTAACATTCTCGGTTGGCATTCATTTTCTTTCAGAGTTTGAAATATATTATTCCAAGACCTTCTACCTTTGAGGGTCTGGGTTGAGAAATCAGTGAGAGCAGAATGGTTTTCCCCTATATGTAATTTGATATTTTTTTCTCATAGCTTTTATTATTCTTTACTTATTCTATATGTTAAGCATTTTCATTATAAAGTGTCTTGGTGTTTGTTTTAATTTTGTGTATTTGGGTCCTGTAAGTCTCTTGTATTTAATTTTCCATTTTGTTCTTTAGGTTTGGGAAATTATGCAATTGAAAAGATTGTGCATTCCTATGGTTTGTAATCTCTGCTCCTTCATCTATCCTGATAATTAATAAATTTGGTCTTTTCATGTTATCCCATTATTCTTTGAATTTCTGTTCATGCTTTCTTACCATTGTCTCTGCATGGTCAACTGTATTTGCAAGATTATATTTTATCTTCATTGCCAGAGGTTCTTTCTTCCAAGTGGTCTAGTCTGTTGGTGACGCTTTACATTGAATTTATAATTTGGTTTATTGATTCCTTCATTTCAAGGATTTCTGTTTGTTTGTTTTCTCAGAATCTCTCTTTATGGATGTGATCTTTCACTTCCTGTGTTTTCTCTTTGATTTCACTCTTTATAATATCCTTTACTTCATAGATCAGTTTAAATATGTACGTTCTAAACTCCTTCTATGATGCTTCTTCTACTGTGTTGTCAGTGGATTCTGTGATAAGAGCATCTTGGATTTTTTGGGACACTTTTTTTCCCTCATTTTTTCTTGTTGTTTGTGTGTTTTCCCAAATAGAAATATGGGTCTGAGGCAGCACAGATTCTACCCTGCAGACTTATAGGGTCCCTGAAGGTTGCCAGTACCTCACCTTTAAGGATAGACCAATATCAACAGCACCCAATGTAAACAATATACAGCCCCAAGCCTAGAAGCTCTTATTAAGATGTTCACAGTTTTCTCACAATAAAGAAAAATGATGAGTTCAATTATTGTCTACAATATATAAAGTAAATTTGCTAAAAGTTTTATAATTTCAATGGGTGGATAAAGAGAGAATAGAAATTGTGTATGACATGATGTCCATGAGGAAGGAAGACAGAAGTCAGAAGTAAAAATCTCTAGGAAGAATAAAAAAGGAATTGAAATAGATTGATTTTTCAGCAGGAGAAAAGATAGAGCATCCAGGAAAACAGAGGAAATATATATACAAAGAAAAAAATTAAATATAAGAATATACAACAACACTACAGAATACCATTCATATATCACAGTCTTCAATAAACTGATGCATGAAAAATACCTGGTTTCAAATATGGTAGAAATGCTAGAGAAGAAAAAAAAGAAAGAAAGAAAGAAAGAAAGAAAGAAAGAAAGAAAGAAAGAAAGAAAGAAAGAAAGAAAGATCTTGATGCAAAATTGAACAACTGTCTCCATCGACGTTTAAAAATTTATCATTCCTATCTCTGATTTTTCACAAGATTTCCAGGTCCAGACAGGCCCTTGCATACCCAATGACTATCCTTTGGATCTGGGTTTCACATACCCCAGGCTCAGCCATGTTGCAGTCCCAAGATTTCAATGCAGTTCCAATTTGCAGAGAGACTACCACGGATACACTCACACGGAGGAGCAGCCCTGAAAAGAACATCAAGAAGGCAGTCACCAGCGCTCTCAACAGGAAGGCAGTAGGTGCAGCCAAACCCTCAGGCATCCTAACATGGACCTCCAGGTCCTGGCCAGTGACCCCAGACAGAAGCTTGGGCTGCACCACCAGATGGTGGTGGTGGCAAACCTGCATGTACCCTGCTCCCCTATCCCCTGACTAGCCTCCCAAGATGGAGCAGCCGCAGCCATGAGTAATCAAACCTTCAGGCACCCTGGCAGCAGACCTCTGGGTCCTGGTGGCAGCAGTAGCAGTAGTGGGTAAACAGCAGTGGCAGTGGTTACAGTTTGGCGTCAGCAGCAGCAGCAGCACCCGGAGAAATAGCTGGTGTAAAATTAAAATTTAACAAAAGAAATTAACTGCATACTGTTTAAGTCCAATATTTTCTGGACATTTCCACCTCACTCCAGAAACAGTGATTTACAGAACAACAATGTCAGTTCATGTATGGAATGTAGGTCCGAGGAGCTGTCTTTCCAAAAGTCATAATGCCTGTCTACAGTTTTCCTGTGCATGGGTCAGGACTTCAGCCACCCCTGTGGTATTTTTGAGTGTGAGTATATAATACATGTGTGAGACTCAAAGTTTGTCTGATGTGCTTCAACTTTAACCTATGTGAAACTCCTAGAAAGCTTATTCATACAATGTGGTCAGTGGGAAAATAATAACCTAACTCTGTATCTTAATTTTAGGAAGTGTATATATATGTGTATACATAATCATGGATTCTGATTGGGTGACTGAATGTGTCTAATTCAGCTAAGGAGGAAAGTTTATTCTTATATCCCTTGGTAACCTTTATTTTATTATGGGGATTTTACCAAGTAAAACACACCTTTGCATGTAAATGTATTCTCAAACTACAAAAGAGGATTCTAGTTTATTATAAACATTCAAACAGTTTGTCTTCAGGCACTGCAGTTATACAGGATAATTCAGCATTATCTCTGGACTGGCTTGAATTTACTCTCATTATTTTAATCGATGGGTTTCTTGAAAGCTTTCAGTTCTGAATACATTATTTAAATTTTTCTTCATTTTTTTCTTAATTGCAAAATCTGTATACTTTTTCTTATTTCTTTATTTTAACAATAATGGGTATATAATGAGGCAATTTACTATAATATGCATTTCATATTGTGAGACTCAAAAAGCCCTTAATTGTAAAAAGGTATTATAAGTCCAACTTCACAACTGAGTAAACAAACAGTAAGTGAATTCTCCTGGGACTCAAACTCTATTTATTACTATAGCCCCACACCATGATATGTTGTCTTAGTAATAACTGTTCAATGAACAGGTGCTAATTGAATAAATACTACAGCAGTTTCTTAAACTAATGATTTGCTAATTCCAAGGGGTGCACCTTATCCTATTCATTCATTAGTTTTATTTCAAATTTATTAATTAGGTCTCTGAAGAGGAGTCAAGACATAAGTCATGTCTGTCAATCCCAGAATCAACTGCACAGGGGTGGCAGTTAAATCCACATAATCATTTAAGATGGTTCTGTTAAAAAAGAAGGTAGATAAAGTTAGGTCACTAAAGATAAATAAGTAGAGAAAATAGAGAAAAACAACAGTGAGTCATAAAAATGGAGACAATTATGGAAAAAAGAGCAATAAAAGAGTCTTGCATAGCAGAATGCTTGAGTAGGATGCAAATGGATAAAAGATCCATGATTATTTTACCTACTTGATGGCAGGTTGTCAGTCACAGGAACAGGTACCAGACTGAAGGAAGTGGAGACTGAATTTCAGATAAGTTTGAGAATTAATAGATTAATAAAGAAATCAACAATTTAATGGATAGAATTCAGCAGAATATATTGTTATTTTTTGAGAGAACATATTTGTAAGTCAAGAAACTATGGAGGGATGGGGTTGTGACTCAGTGGTGGAGTGTTTGCCTAGCAAGGTGCTGGGTTCCATGCTCAGCACCACATAAAAATAAATAAATAAAGGTAGTGTGTCCAACTACAACTAATTAAATATTAAAAAAAGAAAATGTGGATTACTTATAGTACACATTTTCAAAGAATATCATTTCTTCATGAAAATTGGCAGCATGTGAGGACACTTGAAATCTTCAGTAGTTTGTTGGGACTTATTCATGGTAAATATGTAAAACAAACCTTAATGTATGATCACAGAAGAGGTAGATGTATTATGAAATCACTGGAGATATATCTATTACAGATACAGAATGATGATTTAACAGTAAAGTCACAGTTGAGTAGGAAAAAAGTAAAAGAAATTAGGACAAAATGTCTTCAATATAAATATTATCAATATAAAGAGCAATAAATATGAAAAGGCATTTTAAATATAAGTGAGAAACAAAATTTTTTTAAATGACATTGTTCAAAATATAAAGCTATTTAACCTCACAACCAAACATATATAAAACAGAATAATAAATTAAGTCAAAATATTAATAATGATTTTGAAGTAATAATCAGTTGCAGTTACTTTGTAGAAAATATTTAGTTGCCCTTTCTTTTCGTATGATGCAAAATGAGGAATATTTTCAGCATAATCAAACTTATATGATTCATAGTCACCATTAATGGTGGGAATAAAAATTCATGCAGTTTTTGTAGAAAAATACAGTGATAATGATCCAGAAATACAAAATATCTTTTTCTTTTCTTGAAATAATTTCCCCCATCCACCCTCTTCCAAGAAAAGCATACAAATTACTGTACATAGATGTTTACCACAATATTATTACTAATAACAATTTTAAAGAATATAGCATGTTCACATTTTAGTATATGTCCATAATATTTGACATTTATTTCCATTTTTGGAATGTCTAATACAGGAAAAAGTCATTAGTATTTAAAGTACATTTATGTACTTGTTTATGGATATAAAAATGTGGCTATGCTATATTTGATTGTGAAAAGTAATTAAAGCAATATATACATTATTATTTCATTTCACCAAAAAGCTATATTTGTTAGAAAAGACATTTGGAAAAACCCAGAATTATCAACAATGATTTTTTAAATTGTGATATTATTCTATGCTGTGTTTATATTTATATTCATCTAATTAGTGTGAATCTTGACTAACAAGAAGCTTTTTTAAAAATTTTTCTTTGTTTCAAATAGCTAGAAATAAGGAACCCATTGCGGGAAGAGTAGGGAGGAATTAACTTTTCCAGTCATTTCTGTAATATAGTCACTGGCTTTTTATTTTTATCTTTTTTCCTATAATTAAAACAAAGAACTCATGATTATACATTCAATTCACCCCAATCAACATTGATTTAAAAGAGTTGGTTGGAAGTTTGTGTTTAGAACAGTGGTCATGTTGCAATGTCCTCCATCATCTTTATTAAGAGCCATGTCTATCTACTGGTTGAGATCTCTTATTGTCTGGCAGATGGAAATTACTACTATTGTAATTAATCACTTTCAATAGAGATTTTAAAATAGATAAGAAGAAAATGACCAAGCGCTTAGTTCCTTATTGCATATGATCTTTACATCTGCCTCAGATTATTTTCATTAAATTTATAGAACAGTGAATTTTAAAATAATTCTTAATATGGTTACAATAACCTATCATTTTGTTCCAAATTATATAAAATATTATTTTATCTTAACATTTCACAATCAATGACCTCTCAACCATGTTATAAACTACTTTGAAGGAAAGCTGTCATGATAAAGTATTATTGGCAAATTATCTAAAAATAGCAATATTTAGAAGATTTATTCTAAGCATTTCCTATACATTATATGACTTTCAAAGTGATGAGCTGCATTGTTACCAGCTAATAATAAGTGTTAGGAAATACTTATTAGAAGCACTTTCATTGAGGAGATTTCCACACACCTCTCTCCAAAAGGGCCTGAAGTATATGTATATAATTGCTCCATCTGATTCCCCTTGACTCCTTCTCAATAAAGGAGAAGTTGCCAACCTGAATTTGCTATCCACTGCGTGACAGATCTAATAGGTTAAATCAGGGTCTATCTTGCTTTCCTGATGTTGTTACATCCTATACCAATATATTCCCATGATTCATTAAGATTAAACCAAATACCTGGCTTCTAAACCTTATTATTCAGTTGCTTAGTTCTAGTTGCTTAGACTCCAATCTCCAGTTGCAGAGCTGGAGATTTAGAATTAAGAGGAGGAAAGAGAAGGAAACCTGAAGTTTTTGCCTAAAAATTCTGTTTTAGGGTATTAATAAGGGGTCTCCCATCTGTTTTTTCTGATGCTATTATCTATGTGTCTCCCCATCTCTCTCCTTCCTTGCTGTGCCATGAATATGCTAAAACTATTTTTCCTCTATCTGGAAAGTCATTACAAAGGCATTTATATTCTTACATTCTCAGTTCAAAAGACAACAAAGAGGCCTTTATGGACCACTGTATAGAAATGTCATTTCCTTGATTCCATATGCTCTATTCTCCTTAAACTAATTTACTAATTTTTTATACAGTTTACTGCAATCCAACTCTAAAAAAATGTTTTACTAATCATACCTAAATTATTTGCTAAATTAATGTGAGTTGATGACTACTTTTGCTAAGCTTTAGTTTGGGTCCATATTTGTTCTCTGCTTATTTATATGCCCTCTATTCGAAGGCTCCTGGAACCTCAAGCCATAATCCACTAGTACTAGATGATTTCAAATTGTTTCTACTTTCAGAAAAACAGAAGTCTTTATGATGTTTGTGGGTTTCAGGTACCATAATCATGAGGAAGTTTTAGAGTTTTGAATAGGTAGAAGTAAAAGTCTTTAAAGGGATAGATCATCTTTTGCAATTATGTAGAAAGAAACTTGATAGAATTTTTCCAAAAATGAATGCAAACGTAAGACCTTAAAATGCATAATCCACAGTTTATTATGTCTAAAAATAGATTTTGTTCAAAACTCAGTGAGGAGAGAACAAGTTCAAATAATAAAGTTTTTTAGAAAACAAAATGAAATGAAATGAAATGAGATTTGTTTTTTGAACTAGGATAAGGGAAAATCATACTTTAAAAAAGTTTTAATAAGTGAAAGGAAAATTAATTATATCTATACATAAAGGAAAAATAGTTACATCTATGCATAATTTATTTTAATGGTTGAGCTAGGAAAAAAATGGGTTGTCTCTCTCACCAAAAATATCCGAAAAAGATAATGTGAGGCACAATCTCAAGAGTCATCCTGAATCAATCTTCCAAAGGGATCCAGTTATAGGAAAATAGTGAGAGGTGCCTCTTAATAATGGCATACAGCCACTATCAATCATCATTTTCATGACTGGAATGAGTATGCCTAGGAACCACAGAAAATTTGTTTGAATTTGAGAATGCACATCATACAATCTTGCAATTATTTCTAGGTGAGTTCCAAGGCTGGAGAGGTGTTATTTGTATAAAACATATATTTTAAATGCTCTGAGGTTACACCAGTGGGAAGGATTTTAAAATCTAGACTCAAAGGACCATACAAGGAAATGTTCTCTACACCAGCTAGTGAAACAAAAAATACAGTAGAGGCCTAGGTTAGGTGTTAAATTTCCCATAAAGGATTCATTCTATAGAGAACCATCCTGCCTGAGAGAAGGGACTGAGATGATTCACATAATCAGACATTATATACATCTCTTACCACACAGGGCTCCATGCACATGACTCAAAGGAGGATGCTAAGACATACATGTCTGTTCCAAATGGAAAAGTAATTGAGCAAGCAGTGTTGACTCACTAATTCCTTTAGAACACAAGAAAGGCCACCCTGAAAAGCAAGAAGACTATCATAATAGCAGAATTTCATCTACTTGTAAAGAGAGTGGAAATGGCAAAAGGTAAAGGAACACAAGAGGCCCATCTCTGTATGTCTAAGGAGTCAGGAGTATGTCAAATGTCACATACTGGACAGGAAAACATATGCATTGGAAGGTGCTTCTTAGAAATTGGGTGGGAAACATTATAAAAATGAAAATTCTGATTGTGTACTTTCCCCAATGCACATTTCAAAGAAATGCTTCAGAAACCTTATAGAAGCTGAGGAATATCTGGTGAAGCTAAAATTTTTCAGTCCTATATTCTTTATTTCTTCTTCATATAAGTCTACCTACCCTTTTCTGAAATACAAAAGCAATATTGGTCTACCTTGAAAATTTAACTTGCATGAGGATGTAATTGGGTTTGGGTTAATAGATGCTGAAGTTGAAAAAATTTTGTGTCTTATCCATGTTATGTAGATGAATAATTTGCTGTTACATTCTTCGTTGTACGTCTGCCTTTTCTAAAACTTAGAAAAAACAGAGAAATTTGAGCCAAAGTAATTCAAATAATGTAATCACCATCTCTAGCAGTCAGAGAAATGCAAATCAAAACCACCCTAAGATACCATCTCACTCCAGTAAGATTGGCAGCCATTATGAAGTCAAACAACAACAAGTGCTGGCGAGGATGTGGGGAAAAGGGTACTCTTGTACATTGCAGGTGGGACTGCAAACTGGTGCGGCCAATTTGGAAAGCAGTATGGAGATTCCTGGGAAAGCTGGGAATGGAACCACCATTTGACCCAGCTATTGCCCTTCTTGGACTATTCCCTGAAGACCTTAAAAGAGCGTACTACAGGGATACTGCCACATCGATGTTCATAGCTGCACAATTCACAATTGCTAGATTGTGGAACCAACCCAGATGCCCTTCAATAGATGAATGGATAAAAAAAAATGTGGCATTTATACACCATGGAGTATTACGCAGCACTAAAAATGACAAAATCATGGAATTTGCATGGAAATGGATGGCACTAGAGCAGATAATGCTTAGTGAAGCTAGCCAATCCCTAAAAAATAAATACCAAATGTCTTCTTTGATATAATGAGAGCAACTAAGAACAGAGCAGGGAGGAAGAGCAGGAAGAAATGATTAACATTAAACAGAGACATGAGTTGCGAGGGAAAGGGAGAGAAAAGGGAAATTGCATGGAAATGGAGGGAGACCCTCAATGTTATACAAAATTACATATAAGAGGTTGTGAGGGGAAGGGGAAAATAAACAAGGATGGAAATGAATTACAGTAGATGGGGTAGAGAGAGAAGATGGGAGGGGAGGGGAGGGGAGGGAGGATAGTAGAGGATAGGAAAGGTAGCAGAATACAACAGTTACTAATAGGGCATTATGTAAAAATGTGGATGTGTAACCGATGTGATTCTGCAATCTGTATTTGGGGTAAAAATGGGTGTTCATAATCCACTTGAATCTAATGTATGAAATATGATATGTCAAGAGCTTTGTAATGTTTTGAACAACCAATAAAAAAATAAAATAAAAAAATAAAAAATAAAAAATAAATAAATGGGTGACCCGTTATCTACCTCAGCCCTGCTACCTCTCCTTAGATCTATATAAACACACAGCCTTTTGTAATAAAGTGGAACCTCTCCGGTGGGGAAAAAAATAATAATAATGTAATTCCCAAGAAAACTCCATTCATTCCATTGGGAGAAGAATAACCCTTGTCTTATGGGAAGAAAAACTCAGACTGTATTATTGGAAGGATAAACATGGGGCTACAATATTCAAACATTTAAACAAGAATATGTTCAAGGCTAATTAGGAAGAATAAATTTGCAAAGCACACAATTAAGATTTATATCTATGCTCCGTAGTTCTCAGACAAAGCTAGATCTTCATTGTGAGAAAATATCCCTTTACTAGTCCGCCAAAGAAGTAATGATAAATTGATGAGAATACCACAAAAACATAATAAAGGAAATGCAAATTTGACACATCAATACGCAATGATATCTATAAAAAAATTCTTACAGGTCTAGATGATGCATCGGCTAAGAGAAATATATTATTTTTCAATGGCTGTTTAAACAAATTAACACAAATTTAGTAGATTATAACAACACAAATTTATTACCTGGCAGATTGGTTGTTCAGAAATCTAAAATGAATTTCACTGGGATTAAAACAAAGTTTTCAAGAACTGCATTATTTTCTGGATGTTCTAGAGGAGAATTCATTCTCTTGCCTTTCCATCTCTAGAGGCTGCCCACTTTCTTTGCCTCATGTTCCCTTTCACCAACTTTAAAACTGAAAATGGTCTGTCCAGTCTTGCTCTTGTCTCTCTAACATTTCATGGTCATATTTTTCTCTCACTCTCTTCTACCCTTGTGATTAAATTGGACCTATCTGGATAATATAGGATTTTCTCTCTATAGGCATCTGACCAACCACCTTAATTCCATCCACAGCCTTAATTTTGCTTTGTCATGCCAGGGAAACATGGGGTAATCAAGGGTTCTGGGGATAAAGAAGCACACAAAGTGCACATCATTATTTGGGATGAGGGGAATTACTTGGTTATTTTGCCTTCCACAAAAGGAATTTGGATGCCTGAAGGCAAGGTTGAGTTGGAGTGTTTACATCCTGCTCAGGGAGATCCATGTTATATTATTAAAAATGTACATAATATGGGCCAGATTGGAGAAAAAATAGGGCTTTAAGATTATATAATCAGCATTGAGTTTTGCTGTTATAAACGTTTAATATGGCAAGTTGGATGGGCATAAAGACTTACACTGGTCTCTACATTTTTGGCTTACACTTTGTCAGTATCCCACGTTATAATTTAGTAAAATAGGCCAGACTGGTAAAAAGATAATACTATAAAGTAAACTATGTCTAAAAAAGGCAAAGATGATAAAAAGTCCTGGAGCATTTAGATGGGCTGATTGTATTTGATTGGTGGAATCAGTATTGTTAAAAAGAGTTTTAAAGGGGTACTTCTAATTAATTTGTGTTTAAGTATCATTTCTGATTAGTTCAATCAATTAAGAATTAAGAATCAGTCAATTTTTAGTGGAAAAAGCAAAGACTTTAGAGTTTTGAGGAAACTTAATTGAAAATTCAGCTGCTTTAGTTTTCTCTGATTTCTAGCAAGGCTTAAACTCTTCAGCCTAAATTTACCCTACATAAAATGGAAATAATATATCTAAATTCCAGAAGTGGTTGTGAGATTAGATTAGATATAGAGTTTTTCAAGCATCTAACAAACTTCTTGATAACAAAATGAATCTTGCTGAGCAGTAACTATTATTTTAAGCTAGAATTTGAACCCCATTGTATGAGTTTTCATTTATTAATCACATACTTTGAAAATACTTATATCTTCCAAAGACACTATTATTTTCTCCTTTAATTTTCTTTTCTTTTTTTATGACCTATACCTGCCATCTTTATTGAAAATAAATTTTCAATCAGAGTAAGGTTATTGGCATAGAATCTCACAAATACCTAATTCATTTTAGGACAATATTAAATAAAGTTTATGGTGCATTTATAAGCAAAATATATAAATATTTATAGTAAAAGTAGAACTACTATAGCATATCTGACTTTCATGTATTTAATCAGCATAATATGTTAAAGGTATTAGGTGATTTTATGTTTAAGAAATTATTTTAGAGGATAAGCATAAACCAGGTATGGTGGCACATGCCTGTAATTCCAACTACTAAAGAAGCTAAGGAGGATTAAAAATTTGAGGTTAGTCTTGGCAATTTAGCAAGACCATGTCTTAAGATGAAAAATAAAAAAGGACTGGGGACATAGCTCAGAGATACAGGATAAAACTCACAGTGAAACACACACAGACACACACATTATTTAACATTGAAGACAGTGGAAATGAATTGTAACATGTTGGGAATGGCAACTGAATTTTGCGTTTTGAAACTGTCCTGTGAGAGGTGATAGCCCCCTGGGAAGCTCTTGGTACAAAGATGCCGATTGAGATAGCCCAGTTGCTATGATGACACCCTATTTGACAGGAGTTCTGTGCTAGCCATAGAGCCATTCAGTTCTTAATCTTGAGTCCAGACACCAGTTCTCAGGGACAGAGGATTCTAAACATAGTGAGATAACTACAATGTTTCACCAGTGCTATAATCTTTAAGTTCTCCTGCTTAATAGAAACTTTGTCCATTGGACTTCCTGAGTGCCACAGGAAACTCCTAACACTGAAACAATGAAATAGCTATAAGAATTTTTCTAGCCCTGTAACTTTCTAGTGCACAAAAAAAATGCCTCCATTGTCTTTAACTTGCTAATTATAAGACTGAATATCATAAACTTGCTGGGCCAGCTCTGTATCACTACTTCTCCACCCAAGATGAGTGTCCCACCTGATCCCGCTTTTCCCTCTAGATGTTTGTGTGTCATTCTTAATCCCTGATAGCCTCTTCCAGTTTTCTGAAATAATGCCCATCCAGGTCCCAGTAATGACATAGAACTGGAATTGACCTGGTAGGGTTATGCCAATTTTATAGTAGAGTAGTTTCCTTGAATTGTCATTTCTTTTAAAGCCTAGAACATTCTAATGTCTAAAACTAAGTTTGTGCAATTGAAATCTGTTTTTCCATCATGTTAAGTATCTCTTCTTATTTTGTAATTGACATTGATTGCTGATGTATAAATGTATGTTAGAATTGTGACTAACCTGAGTCAAATTTGAGGCTTATCTTTAACTTCTAATAGTCTGTATGTTTTTACTCTTGTTAACAGATTACCCAATTCTGTTTCATTATTAGTATTTGATCACTGGTTTTAGTATATGCTTTTTATTTTTATACCTAAAATCCCATGTTCAATGAGACTAATCACACACACACACAAAAAAAAAAAAAAAAACCCTGAAATCAGTATTCATTAATATATTAATATAAACTTTGGTTGCTGTATGATCCTTATTAAATGAAAACATTGCAAAATAATAATACTTTATATTTTTTGTACATCTCAAGTGTTCATATAAAGGGACATAATTTCCCTAGGCACTAGTATTCTGTTTGTCAATGAGGCAAAGAACCAGGAAATATATTTAGAAGCTTAGTCAGCACCACTAACAGTAGCCTATATTATTACCTCTGTGATTCTCGTTGTCTTTTTTGACACATCTATGGGAAAAGTTTATCTAGATTTCTCTCGCTTCTAATGAGCAAATAATCCCTTTATGCAAAAAAATTATGGACATTTTCTATTTTTTAGAGATATTTTCTCTTACTAGATGCTGAATATAAAGTTTTGCAATAACTTTGTCTTTCTCATATACTTTGTTATCATCCATATGTCTCCCTATTCACCCTTAAAGCAGGTAACAAGTGGCCTATTTGAGTCATGGCCATTTAATCAAACCAATTAAGAAAGGGACAGACCAAGCACCTCTGAGCAAGGAGACTAGGAATAGGGAAAACCTATCCAGACAAGAATTTATCTATAAAACAATCATTAAACAGTTGTCTAAAATGTACTTGACACAAAGATTTTTTTTTTATTATTTGAAATACATAAGATAAAATGAATATAAACATGTATTACAAAGATAAAGCATGTTGCAAATTAATTAAGTCTTTGTGTTATTATTCATTCATTTAATCAATCATTGAACAGATATCAGTTAGTGCCTCCTATATGCGAATCACTCTTCTTAACACCTGGGGATATTGTAAGAAATTATTGAAAACGGAAGTACTGTACTTGCATCAACAAAGTGGTTAGACCATTAGAAGAAGCAAAACAACAAATGTATCACCAATGTTTAACATTATGAAGAAACAAAACAAATAGAAGAACAGAATTTGTGTGTACCACTTTAGATAGAATAGTCAGGGAAGTTCACGATCGTGTGTAACAAGGTAGTTCTAAATCTAGACATTTGTACTTTCCAATGCATAATGATACAACATTTGTTAGGGGATCTAAAGATTTCTTGAAAGTTGGTTGTGCCACTGCTCTTATTCTGTATTACCTTATTGGAGACAACGGGCTCTCCTCATCAGGTTATATAGAACAACTGGTAGAGAGAATTCTATTTTCTTAGTGTCAATATAGTTTGCAGTTTAGTAGATCCTTTATACTGAACATGTCAGGCACAGTGTTCTAGAATAGACAGGAGGTGAAGGGGGGAGACAAAACAAAAGCTCAGGACCAGTTTGCAAGGATTTTTAAATCAATTAGAGACTTGGTCCTTTGGAGCCCCATTTTCCTTTCTGTCTTCGTGTGGGCTCCCTGCCACTGCCATGCAGAAATCCTGTCATAAGGCATCAGAAACCCTATCAGCAAAACAGATTGTAGTCCTCTTGGCCCCCAGTGTTTCCAAGCTGAGGAACTGAGAAGAAAGAGCAATTGGGGCAGAAACGTCAGGCCAGGATATGATCATATAATATAAATTATAATTTAACCTACATTTTAATAGACATTTTCTTATACAAGTCATTAGGGATTGGAGCAATATTATTTTCCTTTCCTTTTACTTATTTTCATAATTTTATACAGCTATATATAAATAAATCTATAATTCATGCTTGTTATTTTCTTTGAGTCCCCTAAGAGCTAAAATCTTGTGAAGGTTAACTTGGGAAGCAACCTAAAACCAAAAGATGATTTCTTTAAATGGAGAAAAGAGTTTCAGATAATAAGCAAATGCACTCAGATGATCCAACTTGTTTGTTAAGTAGGAAACTTCTTTCTATGGAGCTACTGAATAGAGCTTTATTAAGATGTATATAAAGAACATTGGGAAGCGTAACTCCCAACAAAGATCACACAAATTCGGCATCGTCCTGTAGAGAAGGAAGAAATGAGAAAATTACTAATTTCCTCTAAACAAGTGAAAATGATAGACTAACTCATAGTTGTTCCCTTACATTTTTCCCTTTCAAAATTTGTTGAAAACTGTAGTATCAGGGATAAAATATCTTATAAAAATTTAATATCATGAGTTATTTTGTAGAAAAGAAATTAATTCACATATATTACCAAATGGAAGTCCCGAATGGTAAAGCTCTTTCTGGAAAAGGTTATTTGTAATGACCAAATTCATCACTGTTTGGAATCTCATAAAGGTCACAATAGAAGGTTTTCACTTGTTTTAAATAAAATTCTATATTTTAAAAATAAATATGCCTTTCTTCCATTTCATAGAAATATCAACACTGTTTGCACTATAATTTACATTTTGAGCCTCTGACATTTACCCAGCTGACTGTCTTTGGAGAACAATCTCTTGACTGAAAGCACTCTAGGTAAGAAAACTGTCAATTACAAATTATGGTTTGATGCATTGGAAAGTGCAGAAGTCTTCAGATTTAAAAATGACCTTGTTAAATACTTTTGTGTCTACTACCACTAAATTAAATTTAAAATGTTGCCTTTGTGTAAATGTAGAATAATTTGATTAATAAAGATATAATTGAGGAATAGGAATGCCTTAATTAAAACAACAATAATTATACTATAAACCTAAAGTTGAGATTTGAAATATTTTCAGGGTCAGTATTATAGACTTGTTATCTTGAAGAGACTATTTATTCACAAAATGATTACTCAAAATGTTGAATTGGTATAGCATGATTGTACACTATTTATAGTTAAAGTACATAATTTGAATTTGGTGTGAAATTTACATTCTTTTAATGTAACAAGAATTAATATTAACATACTATGAACCATATTTTATATTTATTTTGAACATTTTAACACATATACGATAGCAAAAAGATGTCTTCTCCAAAAGTAAAGTAAATATTTTCTATAAGTAATTCAAGCAACATTTAAAAGGGAAAAAAGCCAACAGGACATAAGCTGAATGACAAAGATGAATGTTTTTTTCAATAACTGGCAGCGTCATGAATTATATCTAGTGTTCTAAATGTATGTCAAAACATATAAATCTCATCTGTGTATTTAGTATCATGAACATTTATTAAACCTTTACCATAGAATAAATTTTTACTATGAATATACTTTTCTGAAAATGTACATTTCACAATTGAATTTATAAGCTTTGATTCAAAAAGACTTTTCATCATTCAGGGATATTCAATATTATCTCTAACATGAATGATATGTAAA
This sequence comes from Callospermophilus lateralis, assembly GCF_048772815.1. Taxonomy (NCBI): domain Eukaryota; kingdom Metazoa; phylum Chordata; class Mammalia; order Rodentia; family Sciuridae; genus Callospermophilus; species Callospermophilus lateralis. Next base: position 1,466,199 of record NW_027510158.1, on the reverse strand, counting down.
TACTTTTACATTCTCTCAGTCTCCACAAAGAAAATAAACAAGAATTAATTATGTTTAAAGGTGAGTTTAAAGGGTTGCTTGAACTTAATCAAATGAAATTTATGTCTGAAACATAAAACTTTGAAGACTTCTATGTATATTATTTTATATATGTATTTTATTTAAAATAAAATATTTTTTAATTATATAATTACATTTTTATTTTATAGAGTTGATACACATACACATATACACATAAACATTCATGTACCTGCAGCAAGTACTCAAATAATTATTCCTTTATTTTTCACTTTTCTTCATCTGTGACTGCTTTAAGATCAGTTTTGTTAATGATGAAAGTAGTGTTCAACCTCAACTATTTTGTTTCACACTGAAAATATGAATATTTCACATTATATTATAATCATGATTTTAAAAATAAAGGCTAGATTTCATGATGAATATATCCATTCATTTATACCTACATTAACACATTCACTCAAAAATATTAATTCCAGTGAAAAACTGAGTTACAATTCTGAATAAGCCATCAGTTCTATCTTCCAAGAAGATATAATCTAATTGAGATAAACCAAAATCAAGAGGCTATACAAATACAATGTGAGAAATTATATAATGTAGATAAAATTATGAGGTATTATCAGGGAGGCCTATGAGGAGAGCGAGGTTTCAGTGGCAATCCCAGTGGCTATGGAGGCTGAGAAAGGAGGATTGTGCGTTCAAAGCCAGCCTCAGCAGTGAGGACCTATGCAACTCAATGAGACCCTGTCTCTAAATAAAATACAAAACAGGACTGGGGATGTGGCTCAGTGGTCGAGTGCCCACTTAGTTCAATCCCTGGTGCCCACCCCACCCCGAAAAAGAATAGATGACTTCAGAGCTGCGGAAGTTCAGCAATAGAGTGCTTGCCTAGAATGCATGAGATCCTGATCTCAAGTTCCAACACTGAAAAAGAAAGGAAGGAAAAAAGGAAGAAAGGGAGGGAGGGAAAAAGGGAGGGTGTATGACTCAAACTATAATGTAAAGGACTAGCAGGAACCAGCTAAGCAAAAAATATGTGGTATTGAAATAGGCAAAGTAGCTTCTACAAGCAATATTAGTAGTCTTGCAACAAAAAAGGTAAATGAAAATCAAACAAATGTGTCATTTGCACATTTTAATTTCCTTTATTTTGTAAATATTCCAATACTGAACTAACTACCAAGTCTAAAATTTTTATCTAAACATTTGATTGACTTAAGTCAACAATTTCCTTGTTTAGACTGAAATGACTTCTACTACAAACTTATATACTGGTCTGTTGATTTTTCTTTGAGAACATGAATATTTTAATAGCTCATTTTGTTAGGTTTTGTTTCCTAATTCCAGTTACAAGTTTATCAACTACCAAAAATATAATAATAAACCATTCAAACTATCAATTAGTTGACTTGAATTCTCAGAATCAAGGTTGTCGTTTTAAGAATAATTACGTTGTGGTGCCACTGCCAATTGCAATTTGAAAAATCAGACTTGTTCTTTTCTATGGGCCTAATTCTATGTGTTGCATATGGTTTTCGAATATGCAATTATTTAAGTCGCATACCTGCCATGTGCTTCTATGTTATGATCAAAAGTATGTTTTCTTTCATCAGTTTGTTCTTCCTTGTTATTTCCCTGCACTTTGCTAGCATAGAGGGATCCTTATTAGAATGTTCATCAAAAGGAGGTTTCAGCACTGCTCGTGTTAATAAAATCATCAAGTATTCCTTTATAGGCACGGCAGGAAGACTGCTCATATCTATCATGAGTGTTTCATTAGGTGGCACAGAGCCAAGAAATCTAGGAACAATGCCAGATTTCTTGAAAAATAGAGTTTCAGTATAATGGAATTTTCATCATAACAAGGTCTGTCCAACTTATGGAGTTACTCACCTGTATATCCATATAGCATCACCTGTCACAGAATTCAGACACCTCGATTAGCATTCTTTTGTATCTTTAAATGGAAGACAAAACTCATAAAAATATTCTATTCAGTCCCTGCCCTTGTTACCAAAAAATGGACAAAGAGAAAAATAGTCTTCCAACTTCGAACTAAAACTCCCTCTATAAGGGACTTTACACAAGAAATCATTGATCTTCTAATGTCATTGGTACGCTAACGTTCATACATATTTTAGTAAAAACTTATCAACAAAAGGGTGTTATTGCTGACCAGTTTCACCAAAAGCTATATTTTGGGCTATATTAAGAAACCCATTCAAACATTCAGAATCACACCTCCATGAACCACCTAATGTTACAGCTGCCCAAATTGAGTTACATAATAAGAATATTATTTTGAAATAAATATAGCAAATTAGCATGTATCTATGCTCTCCAGAGCAATGTAATCACATCAATAACCTTTTAGAGAATGCTTTTGGGCTGAAATGAATCAAATGATTCTCTCTCCAGTCAATGATGGGTAATTGATCATGGTGAAACCAGAGCTGATGCCCTCCGTGATTTCCTCATCAGGTTTACACTGAGTAGCAAGACCCTCCTTCCAGCCCCTGCACTTTGTGTGCACTGTTTTGGATCTTTCCTGGCAGAAGCTCCCCTATTGTCCTAGAAATACATCTTCAATATGTGAGTATCCTGAAAGCTGGTGAATGAACTGGTAATCCTTCCATAGAACAGCAGCTGCCAGCACATTCTGGGATAAAAGCTTTGCCCTTGAAACTATTAGAAAATGTCACAAATATCCTACCACTGGTAGCCTTGGAAAGTTGCCAGGATCAAGTGTTTTACTGGCCTCTGGAATCAAGTCATTATTCTGGGAAAAAAAACAGTAATTTGTCTTGACCTAACACCAACTTCAGTTTTCATTCTGAATCCTAAAATATTTTATTATTTTATTTTATTGTTTTTAGGATAGAAATCAGACTAATGCTTTAGTCTCAGTATTTAGCCTTTACACTGTCAGGTAAGGAAAAAGTTGCAGGCATATGCCATATACCAATGGTTTAGTTAATGAAGGGCCACATATAAAACAGTGATTCTGTTAGAGTCTAAGTGTGTGGTGGGTTACACCATATAGGTTTGTACAAGTACACTCTATAATACTCACAAAAAAATGAAATCATCAAGCAATGCCTTTCTCAGATCATGTCCCTGTTAAGTGATTTATGACTATATTAACATGGTGACTTTGAAATCAAAGCTCCTAATTAACAAATTTTTTTAAATGTCATGCTTCATTGGAATCAATATTAGGCAAAAGTCAGGAATTGAGTTTCAATTTTGGACAATAAAATTATCTTAATAATAAAACACACTTAAAATATAGATTGCATACATTTAATAATATATAATACAAGAGTTCCCCCTTATCAACAAGAGATATGTTCCAAGACCAACAGTGGGTGCCTGAAACCACATATAGTACTGAAGCTGGTATAAATACATATATATTTCCCCATGTACACCTTAAGAGAAAATTTAATTTATAAATTAGGCACAATAAGAAATGAACAACTAATACAACTATTAAAATAGAATAATTATAAAAATATACTCTAATGTGTGAATTCTCTCTTCAACAAATATCTTGTAAAATTCTTACCTTTTTTTGATGATAAAAGATGATACAATGCCTATATGATGAGATGAAGTTAGGTGGATGACATTGTCATTATGACATAGCATTATGATATTACATAGGGTTATTTGAACGTAAGAATTGCAATACTTCTACAGTATATCTGATAACTAAGACATCTACTAACTAATGAGAGAGTAGTATGTAGTGTGTAAATACATCAGAAGAATAGATGATTCACATCCCAGTGGGATAGAACTGGATAGCCTGAAATTTCATCAAGCTACTCATATTGGTTCAGTTTAAATCCTTTGGATTGTTGGTTTCTGAGATTTTTCCATATAATATTTTTGATGGCAGTTGACTTCAGGTAGCTGAAACCATAGAAATTGAAACCGTGGATAAAAGGGGACTACTGTAGTTGTTCATTCTTATTGTTATGAGACTAATCATTATGTGATCATGCTTGTTAGCTTTCTTTTTTATCAAACTGAGATTTCTTTGTTTACTGTTACAGTTAGGAACTGTTTTTTAATATATTCTCTTTGTCTGTATATGACCGATTCACTGTTCAAGGATGGGAGTTAGGTGTCTTGAACCTTTGTGTCTACAACTGCAAGCTATGGGATTGACACCTAATACTAGATAGGTGACAAATGAGTGCCAAAAACAGTGATAATTAAAGAAAATGTAGTCCTCAAAGTTTATACAATTTGCTCTGATATACACATGAAAAAATGCTTACAGATACAACTTGTGAATTGGGTTTTGTTTTCAGTTGCTCTGACATTCTGAAAGAAACTAGAGCATAAGAAATCAGCATCCTGGCAGAGGCAAAATTTGAACTGAATAAAATTCAATTCAATCTGGCAAATGTTTTGAAAAATCAACAGAAATTAGTTCAAGAAAAGGAAAAATTTCTCTGTGGATCACAGCTATGTGAAAAAGAAAACATCATCTGAAAATGGTATGTTTTGTGTATAGGTGGACACAGAGGTTGGGTGTGTTTATGTCCATGTGTTTATCTCTGATCATGAAGGGCCAACATTTTTAAGTGAAGAAATTGTATATTGAATGCTAGAGAGAAATCAAATAACTTTAACAAAATGAAATACAGAATGTGATTGGCACTTAGAAAGACCACACTGGCTATAGGAAGTTGAGTATTCTTATTGTCATGGCAAGAGGCTGCAATATCAGTCAAGAGGCTAAGTGTCACTTTAAAATTATATAAGGAGTAATATGCTTTTTGCTCATGATTCACTTTTAATTGTTTAATATAATTTCATTGATGCTTGTATTAAAATGTTTATTTCAAAATCAATGTGGCAATTTTTAAGGGCTTTCTGTAACCCCATCCTGTGATAATAAGTTTCTTTTAATTAATGGGCATTGACACTCACTTTTGTTTAATAAAAAGGCAATGTTATATTTTCAAATTTTAATTAGAAATGGTGATTAATATGGAGTGCACAATTTGGGTGTTAGCTGGCTTGGACTGCATACAATTTGCAACCTTAACCAGAGCCCTGCCATACTTTTGAATTTTCTTCCAAAGCAAAGTAAACAGTGTTTCTTTCAAATTTCTCCCATCAGTGACTTTAATTAGTGATTAGTGGTTATTGCTTGTGGTTTCTGCATCTCCTCTATTAATGAAAGGTCACAAACTAATGATTACTTTAAACTGTGCTAAAATGAATCATCCTTAAAAAACAACTTTTTTTGTTACTGCTCTATGCATGCTGCTCTCAAAAACAAAATGTGGGATAAGCTGGGGAAAATGAATAATGTTTAATTGAGTTATTATAACCACTTTTCTTTCTGGGGAGTAAGAAAAATTCATTCATCAAAACCACACTCCCAGTGTGACAGCACTGGTTTTTCCATTCCAAGAACTCAGGGTTTAACACAATGTAAAATGTAAATGATTAGTCAATTCAGGTCAGTCTAAAAGGGACAACAAAGTGACATTTCAATTTAACCAGCAACTAGTATAGCCAACCTTAATCAGATGCTCTAATAAATGAGTTGAAGGGCAATACCACATATTTCTTAATCCAAAAGAAAACAAATTGCCATGACTCTTGTTCAAATGCCACACAAAACCATATAAAAATAATCATGAGCAGAGTTGAACTGAATATAAATGTGTTATTCTAATTTGCAGATATTACTCTATTTTTGTTTTCTTTCAAATATCATTCAATCATTGAAAATGTATATTACTTAATACAATTTAACAAGTATTTATACAACTTTTGCAATGGGAACATTGTGGTGTTTTGATAAACAACATAGACTGAAAGAGAAATTTATAATGTATTAATTTTTTTCTTCCCCAAACATTTATTGAACTACTATTCTGCATTAGGTTCTATACTAGTTATTGGGGTTTTACTTTCAGAAAAAGAAAGAGTTGGTAACTGATCTTTTAGAAAGGAACTAAAATATTAATCATATAATCTCACTAAGAAAAGACAAATTGGCAACCACTAAATGGCATAAAGAAGAAACACACCATTATGTCAGGTAATATTCTAGTCAGAAATATCAGGGTGCTCTTCCTTAAGGAAGTTATTCTTCAGCTGGGATCTGAAGGATGGGTTGGACTTAAGCTAAAGCAGAATGGAAAAATAACAGAAAAGAACAACATGTATAAATTCATTGGTTAGGATTCATTCATAGGGAAAATTAGGATGAGGACCATGAATCAAAAAGAGGTAAAGATGACAAGAACACAGAGAATTAGGGTAAGAAGATATGAAAGGGAAGTGATAAAGATTTTAAATAGGAGTAGGAGAATTTGCAAGAGAGGGCCTTGAAAGACAATCTGAAACCTTAATTTTGGAAATTTCCTCTTTGGTCACCTTTTGGAAAACGAATTGAGTAGGACTCAAAGTAGTAGGTCTAGCTCAGAGGAGAAATTTGAGATAGAGGATAGGAAAGGTAGCAGAATACAACAGTTACTAATAGGGCATTAGGTAAAAATGCAGATGTGTAACCGATGTGATTCTGCAATCTGTATTTGGGGTAAAAATGGGAGTTCATAATCCACTTGAATCTATTATATGTAATATGAGATGTCAAGAGCTTTGTAATATTTCGAACAACCAATAAAAAATAAATAAATAAAATAAAAGCAAAAAAAAAAAAAAGAAATGAACAGAGGTATTCACTGATCCCTGGGTGTGACTGAGATTACCTAGGAAGAGAACATTAAGTGAGAAAAGAGAGGGTTTTGGATTGAGCCTTTAGGAACCCTAAATTGCCCCAAGGAAGTGAGGTCTATAGTAAGGATGAGCTACGAAATATTCCAGGGAAGGAATAGGCAAAGGTTTAGAAGAAAGGCATATCACAAACATGGAAGGCAAAAAAATGTGTTTAGGAAGTCAGGGAGTAACTTTATTAACTGCTACAAAATTTGAAATAAAGTAAGTATTTCTAAAATATCCTACACTTTATCAACATGAAGCCACTGGTAGCACTGGTAACATTATTTCATGAAACTATGATGATGCAAGGTATGTTCAATGGATTAAATGGTAAGCAGAAGCTAAGGAAACCAAGGCTGTGAGTGTAGACACTGTATAACCCTCTGCATTTAAAGGGGAAAAGAGAGATGAACTTGTTGCTGGAGAAAAATGAAAATGGGAAAAAAGTTTGGGTATGAGTTTTTATTTTTGATTTTTTGTTTAATTAATTTTTGACTATATTTAGAATCCCTGGGAAAATGAGATGCAGAATATATGAGAGAAAGAAAAATGGATAGACTTTTCCCAGAATGAAAAAAGAGCCTGTGACTATAGGAATAGATGGGAATCACAGACAGGTAGGGAGATCCTTGGGACAGCAGCAGGCTGGCTAATATCCAAATGCTCCTGGAAAATGAGATAATTGGTAAATATGGTATTGCGGAAACAATCAGGGCTACCCTAGCTTATTGCTTCTGCTTTTTTCTTTTTTTTTCTTTTCGTAAAGTAGAAGGTGAAGCAAAGGGAAGATGGATTGCTGATTCATTTAAGATTGGGTTTAAAATAAGACAAGGACATAAGAGACAGAATAACATGAAGTGTGCCAAGAACTTCAAACTAGTTGTGAGAAAAATACAGTCGAAACTATTTAGAGAACAGAGAGGGAACAGTAAAAGGAAAGGAGGCAGTGACTGGATTGCCAAGGGGGTGTAGTGGGAGTACTTGAAAAAGTACTCTGAGAGGAAAAAAGAAATATAGACTCAACAGTGTATAAACCAATGGAAAATTGTGTCCTAAGTGATAAGGCCAAAAAAAAAAAAATCCTAAGTTCAAAGAATGAAATCCGCAAAACAAGTCAGTGAAGCATTTATGGAGTTAACAGATTGGACATCAGGTACTTTCATCAGTTGCAAAGGGCTTATGGTAGGGTCGAGAATGAGCTGTTGGATGTGAGAAGAAATGAAGTCAAGGGAAGCCCAGGAAGGAAGAAACAGCAACAGACATATGTACAGAATGATGAGCAGTTCCATTTATCTGGAGCAGATGGCAACAGGAAGCAAGTAGTAAAATCAAGTTTGGTAAGGTATTTCAGAAGCAGATTAGGTAGCGCCTTCAAGAAACCTAGAAAGTAAAAATAAATAATGGATTTTAAAAGCTTTCATAGTGAAAAGGAAAATCACCAGAGGTTTTCAAAGAATATGTGAGCAGCAAGTAGACCAAAAAATAGAATGTGTTTTGCAGATATTTTCTGGATCAAAAAGGCCAATGATGGATCTGCCAACAAAAGAATGACAAAGTGCCACAATAAAAATATCAATACAGCCGCATTTGTTTCATTAAACACTGATTACCATTGTCAAGTGAACCAAAATATTGGCCTCTCTCAAGTGGAGTGCTGCATAAATCTGTAGCAAAAATAAGAAATTTCATCTTTAATGCAAAATCAGACATAGAAAGGTTTCTACTAATTTTAATAAATCTTGTTACAAGGCTTTAGATAAGGGGCTGGTTTTCAAATAGAAAACTCAGATTTTCAAAGTAAATTTACTATAGACATTATCAAAGCCTTTGACAAGATCAGTGATTCCATTTCTCTTTTTCACATCAGGAAGACATTGGACATATGAAATGGTGAACAGGTTGACAGTAATTCCAAGGTCTCCCAGTTTTGTCTTTAATCTGGAAGTAAAGAGAGAAAGAAAGAGATTCAAATTGCAAGTCAGATCAGGAAACTTTGCTACTTTTACTTTCTCTGACAAAATGCTTCTGGGAAAAGAAATTGAAATCAAGATTAAAATGAGTCCTTGGTAATCCTGAATTGACCATTTCTGACAGGTTACAGAAGATGAATTGGCAGAGTAAATGCAAGCCATTCCTCCCCTCCCTTACATATCCAGAGAACACCTTTTTATCTCAGGCAGATTTGGGAAGATATTGAAGGTCATTCCTCTGCTCATATTATGTGGTAATAGAAGATGAATCGATCTACATTCCATTCTCTTTCATCTGAAGTAGTTTCCTCTTAAATAGGCATTTAAATTTGACTATGATGTATTATCTTAACAATGAAATCTATTTCCATTTCATGATCAATGTATTATTTATAAAAATATCACAATATAAAGTATACAAATTCAACTTTTATAAAATTTTTTAAAACACGACAAAGTTTATCTTTGAATTGTTTTTATGTAAAATATCTGCCTGCTAATTTAAAATGCATAAGAAACTATTTAGGCTGTCAAATCTACTTAAGTTTCTTGCTCCCCATTTGGAATTATTATTTACTCATGTACAAGAAAATGAATTCTGTTCAAAGGATCCTTATGCTACATGGAGAGGTGGCATCAAAATACCTTAAATTAGCAATTCTTTACTAACGATTGGCTTGTGTTGAAGTAGATACTTGAGAAGAAATGAACTGTTGAAAAATCTATTTTTAAAATTTAATTTAAATTTCTTTAAAAATGTTCTAGAGTTTACATATTTCCTTTTGGCTTTACTTTCAAATTAAATTATTCGATTCAGTTTCACTAGATCCTACCGTATGAAGACAACTTTTATGTACTAAAAGTGATTTTGAAATTCTGCTATTCTTTTGAAACTGCATGTAAAATTACAGTTTTGAAATTATCATTCCACATGAAGTAACAGTGACAATCTTAATTTAATAATTATACAAACAAAGTCAATTAAAGAAATGCTTGAAATCATTTTATTGCTTTGAACAACACAAAAACTTAATATACTGAAAATCAGAGTTGGAGTTTAATGAAGGAAGTCATTTAGATGTAAATACTAGCTTGATTCTGATGCCTCGGGATCTGAACAGTTCATCATGCAAAGCCAGGGAAGCTCTGAAACCACACGGCTGACAGTGGCCTGGAGTAACTGAAATGGCACAGAAACTTGACAAAGAACCCTGCTGCCATGAGTTACCAGCAGAAAATAAAAAAATGGAAAGTTGCCTTATCTTACAGCTCTACCAGATTTCCTGGATGTATCCTCATGTTAAACAGGTATCTCTGACAGTATGAGAAGAAAAACCATAAAATCTCATTAACAATTCAACAAATATATAAATATTCAGAAAATGATTAACAACCTGCACTTCTCTACCCACTGGGCATGTTTACATTTGAGTAGTCCAATTATGTTCACAGTCTAAACATATGGAAGTTCCTGTCAAAATAAAGCAATTACTACACTGCACTGTTCAAAAGCCTACTTTGGGCTACAAAAATAGCATTAGTTGATGGAGAAAGAGGCATTAAAAAACAAACATACTGAGATTTCTTTGAAAATTTATTTAATTTAAAGCAGAATGTTGAAAGAAATTATCTACTTTGCATTTTCAATATTCTGAAAAAAAATCAGTCATTGAAAATGTCATGAACATAAGAAGTTTCTTACTTTAAAATATTTGTCAATTATTTTCAACTTTTTATTCCTTTCTTGGCTTCTGGATTTGAATTGCTTAGAAAATCCTGTACTAATTTGAATGCTGCAGAAGCCTTTTTTTTTTCTGATCAGCAAGAGAGAGCTGAAGTAAGGGAAAAGCTTAATTCAGAAAACTCTGGAAGAAACATTTCCATAAATAATACTGAAAAGCTAAAAGGTCATAAGAATACAGACACAAATTATATCAACCATTGTGCACATCACTGGCTTTAAATTATTATATGTAAAGGATACATTGCATGTATATTATTGAAACATCTTAGAAGAAAGGTGTATATGGATAGGCTTACACAGAGATTTATTGTGTAATGTGGGATGTGAGTAATATTTTTGATGAATATACACCTTTAACCTTCACTGTGATTAGGATGTTTTATTTTCAACATAGAGTTTGTCTTAATTATTCAGAGAACTAATGCTAGAGATAATGTCTGATGTAGAGTGAGTTATGATATTAGAGAGCTACTCAACCCCTGTCTCCATAGGTTCTACATCTGTGGATCCAACTAACCATAAATCAATATTTTTAAAACTGCCTCTATACTTAACACACACATAGTTTTTCTTGTTATTGTTCCCTAAACAACATACTATAATAACTATTTACATAGCACTTACACTGTATCAGGTAACATAAGTAAACTAGATATGACTTAAAATATACAGCAAGATGTGCATAGGTGGTATGAAAACACTGATATTTTATATAACAGAAGTGAACATCTACCTAATTTGATACCTGAGAGGGTCCTGATACCAATGCCCCACAGATACTGTATGGAAAAAACATGTATTTGTGAGGATTAGAGGAGAGAATAAGTGCACTGTTTATTTTAGTATGTAGTGTTAATCTTCTTAGAATGCTGCTGAGATGTTAAAATGGAGATGACTAAAATCCTTGAAAATTGAAACATGGAGTCTATTAATGATTATGAAGCAAATATACTGGGTGGTGGGATGGCATGGGAATGCAAGTGGAGAGACAGAAGGGGCTAAGGAAGAATTTTTATTTTGAATTAGGAAACATTTGCATATGCTTTGATGTTAAATTTTGAAAGATCTAATGGAGATGAAGCTATTGAGGACATTAGACATGCAGGTTATAACTAAAGAAGGAAAAACTGAAGAAAAGTATCAGAATAGTAGGTTAGATGAAAAATATGATCGGCTTGGGGCTGGGCATGTGGCTCAAGAGATAATGTGCTTGCCTGGCATGCATGGGGCGCTGAGTTTGATCCTCAGCACCACATAAAAATAAAATAAAGATGTTGTGTCCACCGAAAACTGAAATACAAATATTTAAAAATTCTCTCTCTCTCTATCTCTCTCTCTCTCAAAAAGAAAAAGAAAAAGAAAAATATGATAGGCTCTACGTGCAAAGTTGAGGCAGATACTTTACACTTGATGGTTTTTATTTTTTAAATGTTGCATGAAGTATATGAAGTAATGGCATTAGTTTACTATCAAAGAAGAAGGTTACAGGTTTCTTCTATCTGTACTCCAACATTCACGTCTCACAAACCATGTTTCCCTGTCAAGGAGGCCTTATAGGGCTTGTATAAGTTTCCCCCTAGGACGTTCTACACCATTTTTCTATTCTATTAATTTTTAATATTTTTCCAGACAGATAGTAAGAGCTCCCAGTGAATAAACAACACTTGTACTATTGGGTATTCCCCAAATGCTTATTTCTTTACCTGGCTTTTATCTACAATTCTCATGAGACCTCAATAAAATATAAGCCATATAAAAGCAAGATCTATTTTGAATTTTTCACTCATAACTGTCACTTAAAAGAGTGTCTAGTGCAAACAGGTTTACCAATATATAGTTGTTGGGTAAATTATTGAGTTGTGAAAGAATACCAGCACATTTCAAAATGGTTCTGTTCAAAGTGATACCAGTCATCTCAAAATGATTATGTGGTTTTCTCCAAGAACAGGTGGTTATCAAATGCCTGAATTATACAGGGTGGGGAAATTGATGAATTAGAGAGACAAAAGGAAAGTGGCAAGCTCATGGTGTTTACAATAGAGTGATTAAAACAAACTGGAAAACAGAAGATTGAGAGGGGGGCATGTAGATAGTGGAAGAGAAATATGAGTCACATAGCCAGATCAATATAGTTATAGCAGGGTTTTTGTTTTGTTTCTGTTATTGAGGATTGTACCCAAGAGGACTCTACCACTGAACTACATTGCCAGCCCTTTTTATTTATTTATTTTTTATTTCAAATCAGGGACTCATTAAATTTTGGAGCTGCCTTTGAACTTTGAACTTGCAATCCTCCTACCTCAGCCTCCTGAGTAGTTAGAATTACAGGCACATACTATCACACCTGGCTAGAATATTTTTGTTCAAAGTCATGAAAAAAATGATATCTAAAAGAGCAGAGAAATATGTCTGGAGAAGGCAATTTGGGGAATAAAGAATTAAAAAGTAGAGCAGTTTCTAGTGAAGACTACATCTGAAGATAGCTTGTCTCTGTGGAAAGTGAAAAGCTGAGAAAAAGTAAAATAAATGTTCACAAGAGATAAAGAAACAAAGGAACCAAGAGGACAGGAACTTTTGTTTCACTTGCACAAATTTTAAAATCATGATGATGGGACTAGGAGTCAGGAGGCAGAGAGGCTATATTTAATAAGTCAAATTATTTAATGACAAAAATGTGTAAGAGACCCAAATATGTGTACAAAGAGGAATAGTGGTGAGTGAGTGATTTGAGTGGCTTTGGCTTTGATAGAATCTGCCATTATTATTTTGACTTTTACGTCTGTATACTTTTTAAGGAGCAGTTGAAATAATTTGTACGTTCCAACTATGAGCAAGGAGGAAAACATGCTTGTCTCTTTGACTTTCAGTACCAAAATATGGGAAATGAGAACAACAACAACAACAACAACAACACACACACACACACACATACACAGACACACAAAGAAGCCTCCATGAAAGGATAGTAGTAACACAAAGGCAAGGAGGAGCCAGGGAAGGGAAGCCTAAAAAGAGATGGTGGAAGGAAGGTTGCCAGGGAACATTATAGCACTAGCCTGTGGCTTGAATGTGGACGGTCACCTAAGCAGAGGTAAACTAATTTGTTTTACTGATGAAAGCATTGAACTCAAAACAGAGGCTCAGTGGCCTTCAGTGTTCATAATGCAAATATTGGAATTATCAATCGCCAATGAGGGAATAATTGCCATTGTTGAGTCAAAAGCTACTTGCCTCCCGCCCCCCCCCCTTTTTAACCTATTTCATATTCAATGTAGAGAATATTAATGTCAGGTGCAGAGTCAGGCCTAAGTAAACCTATGTTCAGTGAATAAATGTGACTGATTATTATCTTCGTTCTTGATTACTTATTCCATTGCTTGTTAATGCAACTAGGGGTGGGGGAATATACATTTCCCAACTAATCTCAAAATATGATTTTACAGCTACTTTCATATGCCAATAACTCCTTATCATGTAACAGATGGTGTTTTTGCTTACATTATCTGCACCTAATGTTACTAAAGTTGCTATCCATCATCAATTCTAAGAGCCCCATGGCATCTTGTGACATTTGGAGATCAATTGCTACTAGAATCAATTATGTAAAGCTTTGTTTTAATGGACCTATAATTGATACTGGTATTTTATATTTTTTATGATTTACTCAGTATATCCAGATCATTGTTTAAAATCACAATATATAGAAAAGTCTAGATTCAAAACACTGTTGCAATATCTCTTTTTTTAAGGAACATATTTGGTTAAGGATTTGAAAATTTGAAAATGGAGAACTATTTATTTTTCCGGGTACAAACAGAAAATATTCTACTAAGTTTCTTTTTAAAATGTTCTCTCTCTTATAAAAAAATGTCTTCTTTCTCAATTCAAATAAGCTCTAAAAATGACAGTCTATTCTATTGTTCAGCACTTTTTTTTTGTATTTCTGAGAAAACTGGTCTAGTAGAGCTTTGGGTTCACAGAATCATTCTCTTAATTATGTTTATTGTAGACTAGTAAATTATATTCAAAGTAAAATTATTCATAGGTCTTGTTATAGTATGAAATCCTTGTTTCTGTTAAGGATTAAATGGTTTTTTTATATTTAATGAGTATTCACATTTACTAGATGCAATTTCCTATTGCTATGATTTACAAGTAATAAGACTGGTGGAAAAATGGAAATAGTGAGGTTTGAATATTGAGTACATTATTTCATTCTTTTATCATATATTTTTTGGCTTCCAAAAAATAACACTATTTGTGTCACTAACTAAGTGTTAGTGACACAATGTAGAAAAATGAAGATGGGTTCCCTGAGTTTGAGGAATATAGGAATTCACAGCTTATGAAGCTATAGAAACAATAGCAAAACAAACAAATAAATAAATAAATAAATAAACAAAAATTAAAAATTTAACTGTTCTGATAAATGGGTAAATGTAAGGGTTTCCTGACATGACCCTGGATTCACAGTTAAATTCCAATTTCAAATAAACAAAAATTAGTTTTAATATAAGCTCATACCAAATATTTTATGGGAAATATAATAAATGAGCTAAATCAGGCAATCCTACAATGTGCAGAAATGGATTCAAGCTGAACTTCCTATCTAAGGGCATGACATGTAGTTGAATAACCTTCTCAAGTGATAAATGGCAAGTTTAGGTAAAGGGTATATAGCACATGCAAAACCATGCTAACATCTGAATGTTTGTGTAAAAGTTGATATATTGAGGCTGGAAGCAGTGGCACATTACAGAATCATAACGACTTGGGAATCTGAGGCAGGAGTATTGCAGGTTCAAAGCCAGTGTCAGCAACTTAGCTAGGCTTTAAGCAATTTAGCAGGTCCCGGTCTCAAAATAAAAAATAAAAATGGTCTGAGGATGTGGCTCAGTGGTTAAACTCCCCTGTGTTCAATCCCTGGTACCTACTACCCCCAAAAAACATTCCAACTCAATATTCTAATCTTGAAAATTATCATAACTGGAGGTGAGGTATTTGGGAGGTGAAAGTCTTGAGGTACAGTCCTCATAAATAAGATTAGTGCTATTAGAGGTGAGAGGAAAAACCTCTCACACCTTCTATCATGTGAAGACATGGTGAAAAGATGACATCTATGAACAGAAAGCCAGGCCTTCACTAGATACCCTGTCATCATCTTGAACTTCACAATCTTCAGAATTATAAGAAACTTCTATGGATTATGACCACTCAGTTTATACTATTTTGTTACAGCAGCCTTATAAACTTGGATAGACAAGAAGGTTAAAAAATAAAAGTGTAGAGATCCAACATGGTGGCGGGCAGAGAGGCAGCGCTTTCAATACACCCCCAGTGATGGAGTCATAAAGTCCCAGGATAACACCTGGATTCTACCAACGGAGAATCTCCTAGCAAAATTCCACTGAAGAGAGACTGGCCGGGAGCTATTAAAATTTTTTGAAGCGTCTGTGTGACCCGGACGAGCAAAACCCTGCCACGAGACGCGGAGACCCAGATCCACCAACCACAGTCCTCACGCCGCGGGCGCAGCTGCGGATCTGTCCGCCCACCCACAGCCAAAGTGACTGGGTCCTGCTAACCTCCAAGACGCAGCTTGGTAGGAAGAAGTCTTTAGCCAAGCCTTCACAAGCCAGGAGCTAAGGCCAACCAGGATAGACCAGTCCCACCCCTCCCTTCGGAAACTCTGGACACTCCGGCAAGGAGCCTGGGGCCCGCCATAGCAGAGAGGTGACATCATCGGAGTTCGGCCGGCGGAATTCCTTCCCAGCAGAATCCACTTTAGGAGGTGTGTGACTCCCCATTCTGATACAAGCAGCCAGGAAACTTCATTGACCTCTCAGGGGTCGTATCCATAGAGAAGCACAGGGGATCCCCGACCCCCAGCCCCCCAAATCACCAGCGGTGACTCCCAAGGTCTTAGATGCCAGTTTACCACAGCACTGGGGCTTAAAAGGGACACATGGTGGGGCTGCAAGTGTAACTAGATCTCTGGGGAACCGCTTCTGGGGAACAGGACCTGGCTGGCTGGCTGACAGGAGGAAGGGGGGTAAGGGCTGGAGAAGTGAAACGGCTCTGGACTGACAAGTCTGAGAGACCCACAGGAGACGCCTTACAGAGATAGCTATCGGCAGGTAGAGAGCAGAAGCTCCGCTCGGAGGGCACAGCTCCGCCTACTGGAAGAGAAGAAGGTGGATCTCTAAGACTTTCATTTTTTTGTTGTTGTTGTTGTTTTTATTCTCTCTCATTCTTCTCTCTTTGTTCCTTTCTCCCCTTTTCCTTCTCTCTTTCTATCCCATTTCAAGTTTTATTGTCCTTTACATTCTTCTCTAATATATCTCTCTCTCTATCCTTTTTTCTTTTTAAGAGCACCTTCATTCCCCTACCCCCAACTTTCATCACAAGCATTACATCTTCCATTTCGTGTAATTGTCTAAATGCAAATAGGTGAATGTCTTGAGGCTGTCTATATGACTCCTAAATACCTAGCTACTACCAACACCCTGATCCAATTGCCGGGTAGTATCTAACTTCAGTGAAGCAATCTTCTAAAGTAGCCAAGACATACTAACCATCATACCACCATAGCACCTAACCTAAACATATAGTCCTAAGAACAAACAACAAATCACTATATGCATACAGAACCTAGAAGCCTTATATGAATTGAATGAATCAGCTTTAAAGTACAACAAAGCCAAACATTTCTAGGCATAATCCCCCACAAAAAAGAGAGACAACAGAGATATACAAAGCCAAAACAAATGTATAGGAGAAAGCAGTTACAAAGCAGTCAAACAGAGCTGGAAAGCAACGTGAACAACATAAAAAAAACAAGGGAAAAAAGGGTTACAAACAATACAGGACAACCTAAATATACAGGAGAACCTAGAAGAATCAGAAACATGGACAGGAAAAGAAATCAAGGCATACCTAACTCAGATGGAACGGAATATTAGAGAAGACATTAGACAGCAAGTCCAAGCATTGAAAGTATATTTTGAAAAGGAACTAATCACACAAATTCAATCCGCAAAGAACTAGCTTTACCAGGAGATAGAGGTTTAAAAAAAAAATCAAACTGTAATCCTAGAAATGCAAGAAACCATAAATCAGATTAAAAGCACTAATGAGTATATTACAAACAGACTAGATCAAGTAGAAGTCAGAACATCAGATAATGAAGACAAAGTTTATCAACTTGAAAAGAATATAGTCAACACAGAAAAGATGCTTTAATCTCACGAGCAATCTATCCAAGAGGTATGGGATCTCATCAAAAAATCAAATTTGAGAGTCACTGGGATAGAAGAAGGCACAGAAGTTCAGTCCAAAGGAATGGATAACTTATTAAATGAAATAATACTAGAAAACTTCCCAGAGATGAAAGATGGAATGGATTGCCAAATCCTGGAAGCCTACAGGACCCCAAACATCCAAAACCATAATAGACCAACTCCAAGACACATAATTATGAAGATAGCTAACATACAGGACAAGGAGAGAATACTAAAAGCTACGAGAGAAAGGAGGCAGATTACATTCAGGGGTAAACCAATTAGATTAACGACTGATTTTTCATCACAGACTTTGAAAGCGAGAAGATCCTGGAACAACGTATTTCAAACTCTAAAAAATAATGGATTCCAACCAAGAATACTGTATCCAGCAAAATTAAGCTTCAGATTTGACAATGAAATTAAAATATTTCACGAAAAACAAAAGCTAAAAGAATTCGCAGCCAGAAAACCAGCACTGCAAAGCATTTTGAGCAAAATACTACAAGAAGAGGAATTGAAAAATAGCGCCCAAAACTAACAGTGGGAGGTATCTCAGTAAAGGGGGAGAAAAATAACCAAAGAGGGAAAACTAGCCAATCTAAAATAAATAAATAAATAAACATGACTGGAAGTACAAACCATATTTCAATTGTAACCTTAAATGTTAATGGCTTAAATTCACCAATCAAGAGACATAGGCTAGTAACCTGGATTAAAAAAAAACAAATCCAACAATATGCTGCCTTCAGGAGACTCATATGATAGGAAAAGACATACACAGACTGAAGGTGAAAGGTTGGGAAAAATCATACCACTCACATGGCCCTCGGAAGCAAGCAGGTGTGGCCATACTCATATCAAATAAAGTCAACTTCAAACCTAAGGTAATCAAAAGGGATAAAGAAGGACACTATATACTGTTAAAAGGAACCATCCACCATCAAGACATAACAATTATCAATTTATATGCACCAAACAATGGTGCTGCAACGTTCATAAAACAAACTCTCCTCAAGTTCAAGAGTCAAATAGACCACAACACAATAATTATGGGGGACTTCAATACACCGCTTTTGCAATTGGACAGATCCTCTAGACAAAAGCTGAACAAAGAAACTATAAAACTCAATAATGCAATCAATAACCTAGACTTAACCAACATATATAGAATATATCAACCATCATCAAGTGGGTACACATTCTTCTCAGCAGCACATGGATCCTACTCAAAGATAGACCATATATTATGCCATAGGGCGACTCTCAGTAAATATAAAGGTATGGAGATAATACCATGCACCATATCTGACCATAATGGAATGAAACTGGAAATCAATGATAAAAGAAGGAAGGAAAAATCCTGCATCACCTAGAAAATGAACAATATGTTACTGAATGATGAATGGGTTACACAAGATATAAAGGAAGAAATCAAAAAATTCCTAGAGATAAACGACAATACAGACACAACATACCGGAATCTATGGGATACAATGAAAGCAGTTTTAAGAGGGAAATTCATTTCCTGGAGTTCATTCCTCAAAAAAAGAAAAAAAAAAACAACAAATAAATGAACTCACACTACATCTTAAAACCCTAGAAAAGGAAGAGCAAAACAACAGCAAATGTAGCAGAAGACAAGAAATAATTAAAATCAGAGCGGAAATCAATGAAATTGAAACAAAAAAAACCATTGAAAAAATTGATAAAACTAAAAGTTGGTTCTTTGAAAAAATAAATAAGATCGACAGACCCTTAGCCATGCTAACGAAGAGAAGAAGAGAGAGAACTTAAATTACTAACATACGGGATGAAAAAGGCAATATCACAACAGACACTACAGAAATACAGAAGATAATTAAAAAATATTTTGAAACACTATATTCCAATAAAATAGAAGATAGTGAAGATATCGATAAATTTCTTAAGTCATATGATCTGCCCAGATTGAGTCAGGAAGACACACACAATTTAAACAGACCAATAACAAAGGAAGAAATTAAAGAGGCCATCAAAAGACTACCAACCAAGAAAAGCCCAGGACCAGATGGGTATACAGCAGAGTTTTACAAAACCTTCAAAGAAGAATTAATACCAATACTTTTCAAGCTATTTCAAAAAATAGAAAAAGAAGGAGCTCTTCCAAATTTATTCCATGAGGCCATCATAAGCCTGATCCCCAAACCAGAAAAAGACACTTCAAAGAAAGAAAACTACAGACCATTATCTCTAATGAACTTAGATGCAAAAATTCTCAATAAAATCCTGGCGAATCAAATACAAAAGCATATCAAAAAAATTGTGCACCATGATCAAGTAGGATTCATCCCTGGGATGCAAGGCTGGTTCAATATATGGAAATCAATAAATGTTATTCACCACATCAATAGACTTAAAGATAAGAACCATATGATCATCTCGATAGATGCAGAAAAAGCATTTGACAAAGTACAACATCCCTTTATGTTCAAAACACTAGAAAAACTAGGAATAACAGGAACTTACCTCAACATTGTAAAAGCTATATATGCTAAGCCTCAGGCTAGCATCATTCTAAATGGAGTAAAACTGAAGGCATTCCCTCTAAAATCTGGAACTAGACAGGGATGCCCTCTCTCACCACTTCTATTCAATTTAGTTCTTGAAATACTAGCCAGAGCAATTAGACAAAACAAATTAAAGGCATAAAAATAGGAAAAAAAGAACTTAAATTATCACTATTTGCTGATGACATGATAATATACTTAACAGACCCAGAAGGGTCTACAAAGAAACTGCTAGAGTTAATACATAAATTCAGCAAAGTGGCAGGATATAAAATCAACATGCATAAATCAAAGGCATTCCTGTATATCAGCAACAAAACTTCTGAAATGGAAATGAGGAAAACCACTCCATTCACAATATCCTCAAAAAAAATAAAATACTTGGGAATCAACCTAACAAAAGAGGTGAAAGATTTATACAATGAGAACTACAGAACCCTAAAGAGAGAAATAGAAGAAGATCTTAGAAGATGGAAAAATGTACCCTGTTCATGGATAGGCAGAACTAACATCATCAAAATGGTGATATTACCCAAAGTTCTCTACAGGTTTAATGCGATGCCAATCAAAATCCCAACGGCATTTCTTGTAGAAATAGATAAAGCAATCATGAAATTCATATGGAATAAGAAAAGACCCAGAATATCAAAAGCAATTCTAAGCAGGAAGTGTGAATCTAGAGGTATAGCAATACCAGAGTTCAAACTGTACTACAAAGCAATAGTAACAAAAACAGCGTGGTACTGGTACCAAAACAGGCAGGTGGATCAATGGTACAGAATAGAGGACACAGAAACCAATCCACAAAATTACAACTTTCTAATATTTGATAAAGGGGCTAAAAACATGCAATGGAGGAAGGATAGCATCTTCAACAAATGGTGCTAGGAAAATTGGAAATCCATATGCAACAAAATGAAACTGAATCCCTTTCTCTCGCCATGCACAAAAGTTAACTCAAAATGAACCAAAAAGCTTGATATCAAATCAGAAACCCTGCACCTGATAGAAGAAAATGTTGGCTCCGATCTACATATTGTAGGGTCGGGCTCCAAATTCCTTAATAGGATGCCCATAGCCCAAGAGTTTATAACAAGAATAAACAAATGGGACTTACTTAAACTAAAAAGTTTTTTCTCAGCAAGAGAAACAATAAGAGAAGTAAATAGGGAGCCTACATCCTGGGAACAAATCTTTACTCCTCACACTTCAGATAGAGCCTAATTTCCAGAATATACAAAGAACTCAAAAAATTAAACAATAAGATAACAAGTAACCCAATCAACAAATGGGCCAAGGACCTGAACAGACACTTCTCAGAAGAGGACATACAATCAATCAATAAGTACATGAAAAAATGCTCACCATCTCTAGCAGTCAGAGAAATGCAAATCAAAACCACCCTAAGATACCATCTCACTCCAGTAAGATTGGCAGCCATTAGGAAGTCAAACAACAATAAGTGCTGGCAAGGATGTGGGAAAAAGGGTACACTTGTACTTTGCTGGTGGGACTGCAAATTGGTGTGGCCAATATGGAAAGCAGTATGGAGATTCCTGGGAAAGCTGGGAATGGAACCACCATTTGACCCAGCTATTGACCTCCTCTGACTATTCCCTGAGGACCTTAAAAGAGCATACTATAGGGATACTGCCACATCAATGATCATAGCAGCACAATTCACAATAGCTAGACTGTGGAACCAACCTAGATGCCCTTCAATAGATGACTGGATAAAAAAATGTGGCATCTATACACAATGGAGTCTTCTGCAGCAATAAAAAATGACAAAATCATGGAATTTGCAGGGAAATGGATGGCATTAGAGCAGATTATGCTAAGTGAAGCTAGCTAATCCTTGAAAAACAAATGCCAAATGTCTTCTTTGATTTAAGGAGAGCAACTAAGAACTGAGTAGGGGGAAAGAGCATGAGGAAAAGATTAACAGTAAACTTAGATGAGTGATGGGAGGGAAAGGGAGAGAGAAGGGAAATTGCATGGAAATGGAAGGAAACCCTCATCGTTATATGAAATCACATATATGAGGTTGTGAGGGGAAAGGGGGGGAAGGGAAAGAACTGAACAACAACAGAGGAGGTAGAGAGGGAAGATGGGAGGGGAGGGGAGGGTGGATAGTAGGGGATAGGAAAGTCAGCAGAATACAACAGTCACTATATGGCATTATGTAAACATTGTGAATGTGTAACTGATGTGATTCTGCAATTTGTATTTGGGGTAAAAATGGAAGTGCATCACTCACTTGAATCAAATGTATGAAAGATGAAAAAAATAAAATAAAAATAAATATATAAATAAATAAAAATAAAAGTGTAAATTTGATTGACTGCGTTTTGTTTCACTGGAGTACAGGGAGAGGAGCAAGACAGAAATTGAAGAGTGATAGTGGGGAGCTCAGTCATGCATGGATTTATGACTACAGAAAGTATTTTTTTGTATCCACCTATTTTTCTGTGATTGGTTTTCTAGTAATGTCACTTAGTTTACAGTGTGAAGTATAGATTTAATTTGAGGGAATCATAAAAATTTTTAGAATCAATATAGAAAATTACTGTATGATTAGGAATTGGTAATGATATTAGAGTCTAAAGAGAATCGAGAGCAATTTTAGGATCTTTTTAAGTGCTGATATCAATAGTATTTTCTAACTAATCAGACAAAAAGATAAAATAAAAGGAAGAGTCAAGGATAACACCCAGATTTCTCATCTATTATATTAGGGAGGTAAGGTAACATTCTCAAAACCAGAGCATATATGAATAATAACTGGGACCACTGCCTTATGATAGGGGGTGGTTTTCAATTGCGACAACCAAGAGGAAATGTCTAACAGGTAGTAGCTGTATGTCAGGGAAGCCGAGAAAAAAGATCTGGGCTTCAGCAATAGATAGGGGATATTGACAGTTCATAGACAAATGTTCTTCAAAGTATGATTCCAGGTGACCCACATCAAATCACCAGAAGTTCCTTTTAAAATTTCTGGACGCTAACCACATCTACTAAATCTACCTTTATCACAAGTGCCTAGCTGATTATTATGCACATTAAAGTTTGATAATTCTTCTTATAGTTTGGGTATGAGGTGTTCACCAATAACTCCTGTATTAATACAGAGGGTGAGATGATCAGGTTACGAGAGCCATGTCCTAATCAGTGGATTAATCTATTGAATGGATTAATAATTTAAATCCATTACTATGTGGTAATTGTAGGGAGGTGGAGCAAGGCTGGAGGAAGTGAGTGCCCTGGGGATTACATGTTTGTCCCTGGATCTTCTAGCTCTCTGTGCTTCCTGGCTATCATGAGTAAGCATCTTTCTATTCCATGCTCTTCCACCATTATGTTCTGTCTTATATTGGGTCCAGAGCAATGGAATTGGCCATCCATGGACTGATTCTCTGAAGCCATAAACCCACAATAAAATTTTCCTCCTCCAATTTTTCTTTTCAGGTAGTTTGGTCACAGTGACAAGAAGCTTACCAACACAATCCCTGAGAGAAATGATGAATGAAGGGTGTACCTGGATAGCATCAGTCAGGGACAGTTCAGTATGACAAGCATACATAGTTTACATGACATGTAATACAACCAAAAGAAACAAAGTCCCTAGGGAAACATGGAAGGAGATATCAGAGAAATAACAACAAACAGATGAGGGTGGTATCGGGGAAACATAGGTTAGAATGCTTCAGATTTACATGTTTCAAATTAAAGATTATAAAATACCCTATAGTGAATATTTGCTCCTTTACATAGTTTGTAGGCTACATGATTCAGAGATTGTAGTTTAGCCTCTAGATTTCCAGTAACTAAACATAGAAGACAACCTACTCTCAAGTTTTTTATTAATGAATGAATGCAAATGTTTAAATCTTAGTAATAATAAACTGTGCAACTTTTTCTAAATAATATTCTTCCAGATGAAATTCTTCTGAGAAAAATACATTTAAAGAATAACTTCATAAAATTTTCTATTAAATAACGGAGGTGAAAGCTGTTGTCTTACTTTACATTTTGCTCACATGTATTAGCCAAGCAAAGATGGTTATTTTATACATATATAATTGGACTTCGATTCTCATAGCTTTGGAATTGGCCAAAATCATCTCACTAAAATGGGACTATCTTTTTTTGCTATTATTCAATACAATAAGAAATCATTTAATAAGATGCTAATACTACTCTTATACAATGACTTATCTTCACTTTTTGATTTCCTCTGTGTTATAAATCTCCACATTGGGGATAAGTATAGCAGCTTTTCAGGTATACATTAGATGAGTTGGCATACATCACCCAAGGCTCTATATTTTAAAACACTCTTTGCAGGATTCAATTTTTAAAGCATAAAAAATAGAGATGAAAGGAAAAGGCATAAAATGGTTCTACATATTATATCTCCGTCAGTATATTAATGTACCTAGCTTTTAAGCATCCTCCATTTCAATTTTGATTTGGTCACTCGGTGCTATTTAATTCACCACTTCTATTTTAAAATTCCCTCACACTTTTCCATTGCCCACTGAAAGTTAAATTTGTATTTATCTCCATTACTCAGCACATAAAATTATAGCACACAAAGATGAAGTAAGTAGAGATGGCTACAAAATTATTGGAATGAATATTCTAGATATCACAAGAAAAGGCCTCCTGTCCTGGGAAAGAATATTCATGTAAATGAAACTTCCCTATATATTAGTATTTCAGTCAAAAGAAATGATGTTTCCACCTCAGGTGGAGAGCCTGCATCTGCATTTAAATAGAAAGATGAAACCTAATTCAGATTTCAGCTACTGGAATCAACAAAAAAGAAATCAGGTGTTGACTACAAAGTTGTCTTTAAAGTTATATTAAACCACACATACCTGAAGATTTAGATTTAATCAAATTAATCTGGATAAATTCCCTCAGTGAAATTCTTAGTACATCTTTAATTTAGTCTTAGGTCCCCCGAAGTAAAGTAGTTTAAAATATTCATTTCAATTTCATTTTATATATTTGTGTTTTACTGAAGGATATGAAAAAAATATTGTTTTCCAAAATAACTGTTTATTAATCTTGTATTATTTTTCATAAAACTGATTATTGAAATACCTTCTAAAAACCTGTAAAATAATAATCTTATGTGAAGAGTCTCATACAATACGGTATCACTTCTGTCTGTACTATCATTATGGGTTACTTCAAACTTAAACCAGCTGTCCATCATTTTAGAAATTATTTCCAGGCTGGGGATATAGCTCAGTTGGTAGAGTGCTTGTCTCGCATGCATAAGGCCCTAGGTTCAATCCCCAACACCACAATAACAAAAAAAAAGAAATTATTCTCAACTCATAAAGTTACAGGTATACCAGCTCTTTGAGATTTGGGCTACTTCTAGCTTTTCACCACCTCATCTCTTGCTCTAATAACAGTATTCAGTATTGTTCAAACACTGTCTGATAGGATAAAAGATCAATTTGCTCAGAATTTTCCCAATCTAGTTCAGAATCATCCTAGAATTCAAAATGTAAAAATTAATTATTCACTGTAATAACTTGATTGATCATGTGTCTGCCTCCCACAGAATTGGAAGTTTCTTTATAGCAGAGGCTACATGCTTTTTGCTAAACTGAATTCTCTCCACTTAAATGATAAAATGCTGAGTATTTGGTCCTCAATATTTTCTGACTGAATCACATTTGACATTAGTGACTGCCTCTTCTGAGCTCTTACTTTTATAACAATATACATGATCATCCTTTCACAATCTGGAGAGCCCACCACTATGTTCCTATTTGGTTCATGCCACTTCCACCTCAACATTGCACCCTTTGGCAAAGACAATCTTTTAATGCAACAATAGTCTCCTTTTTCATAGTGTAGACCTGCCAATTGGAAGCACCATAGACCTAGCTTCTGCCATCCCTGCTTCCAATTACATCCATGTGAGGCACTGTTGTTTGCCTAGAACAAAGGAATAGGAACAGAATAATATGTTACTTTCTAACAAAATGATTTAAAGTGGGTGTCTTCCTATTCTTCTACATCTGTAGGCTGGATTCAGAGGATCTGAGCTCTTAGAAAGTTGTTGAATCCTAAGAAGAAAGGAGGCTAGATTTCATTTGGATGTGATCTACCCACCAATTATGAAATAAATATTTATTATGAGAAGTCAATAAATATTTTGTTGTTGTTGTTCTAGCAATTAGTGTTACCTTAATTGATACACACACCAGCTTAGGGACATCTTAGTCCCATCTATCAAAGAAAAATTAACTACCTGAAATAAGTAGATCACTGACCAGAGTGATAATCTACAAGGACATTGTGCATTCAAATGCGGTCCCTTAACAATTTATTAACAATTTATTTTTCACCAAATCTTTTTTTTTAAATACTTTTTTATTGGTTGTTCAAAACATTACAAAGCTCATGGCATATCATCTTCCATACATTTGATTCAAATGGGATATCAGCTCCCATTTTTACCCCAATTACAAGTTGCAGAATCACATCGGTTACACATCCACATTTTTACATAATACCATATTAATGACTGTTGTATTCTGCTACCTTTCCTATCCCCTACTATCCCCCCTCCCCTTCCCTCTCCTCTTCCCTCTCTACCCCATCTGCTGTGGTTTAATTCTCTCCCTTTTTTTTCCCTTTCCCCTCACAAACTCTTATATGTAGTTTTATGTAACAATGAGGGTCTCCTTCCATTTCCATACAGTTTCCCTTCTCTCTCCCTCTCTCCCACCCCACTCGTCTCTGTTAAATGTTAATCTTTTCCTCATGCTCTTCTTCCCTGTTCTGATCTTGGTTGCTCTCTTTATATCAAAGGAGACATTTGGCATTTGTTTTTTAAGGATTGGCTAGCTTCACTTAGCATTATCTGCTCTAATGCCATCCATTTCCCTGCAAAATCCATGATCTTGTCATTTTTTAGTGCTGCGTAATACTCCATTGTGTATAGATGCCACAGTTTTTTAATCCATTCATCTATTGAAGGGCATCTAGGTTGATTCCAAAGTCTAGCTATTGTGAATTGTGCTGCTATGATCATTGAAGTGGCAGTATCCCTATAGTATGCACTTTTGAGGTCCTCAGGGAATAGACCGAGAAGGGCAATAGCTGGGTCAAATGGTGGTTCCATTCCCAGCTTTCCTAGGTATCTCCATACTGCTTTCCATATTGGCCGCACCATTTTGCAGTCCCACCAGCAATGTACAAGTGTACCCTTTTCCCCACATCCTCGCCAGCACTTATTGTTACTTGACTTCCTAATGGCTGCCAATCTTACTGGAGTGAAATGGTATCTTAGGGTGGTTTTGATTTGCATTTCTCTGACTGCTAGAGATGGTGAGCATTTTTTCATATACTTATTGATTGACTGTATGTCTTCCTTTGAGAAGTGTCTGTTCAGGTCCTTGGCCCATTTGTTGATAGGGTTGTTTGTTATCTTATTGTTTAATTTTTTAAGTTCTTTGTATATTCTGGATATTAAGGCTCTATCTGAAGTGTGAGGAGTAAAAATTTGTTCCCAGGATGTAGGTTCCCTGTTTACCTCTCTTATTGTTTCTCTTGCTGAGAAAAAACTTTTTAGTTTTAGTAAGTCCCATTTGTTTATTCTTGTATTTAATTCTTGGCCAACATCACCCTGATCCCAAAACCAGACAAAGACACTTCAAAGAAAGAAAACTACAGACCAATATCTCTAATGAACATAGATGCAAAAATCCTCAATAAAATCCTGGCAAATTGAATACAAAAGCATATCAAAAAAATTGTACACCATGATCAAGTAGGATTCATCCCTGGGATGCAAGGTTGGTTCAATATACGGAAATCAATAAATATTATTCACCACATCAATAGAGTTAAAGATAAGAACCATATGATCGTCTCGATAGATGCAGAAAAAGCATTCGACAAAGTACAGCATCCTTTTATGTTCAAAACACTAGAAAAACTGGGGATAATAGGAACTTACCTCAACATTGTAAAAGCTATATATGCTAAGTCTCAGGCTAGCATCATTCTAAATGGAGAAAAACTGAAGGCATTCCCTCTGAAGTCTGGAACTAGACAGGGATGCCCTCTCTCACCACTTCTATTTAATTTAGTCCTTGAAATACTAGCCAGAGCAATTAGACAGACAAAAGAAATTAAAGGCATAAAAATAGGAAAAGAAGAACTTAAAATATCACTATTTGCAGATGATATGATCCTATACCTAGAAGACCCAAAAGGGTCTACAAAGAAACTACTAGAACTAATAAATGAATTCAGCAAAGTGGCAGGATATAAAATCAACACGCATAAATCAAAGGCATTCCTGTACATCAACAACAAAACTTCTGAAATGGAAATGAGGAAAACTACCCCATTCACAATATCTTCAAAAAAAATAAAATACTTGGGGATCAACCTAACAAAAGAGGTGAAAGATTTATATAAAGAAAACTACAGAACCCTAAAGAGAGAGATAGAAGAAGATCTTAGAAGATGGAAAAATGTACCCTGTTCATGGATAGGCAGAACTAACATCATCAAAATGGCAATATTACCCAAAGTTCTCTACAGGTTCAACGCAATGCCAATCAAAATCCCAAGGGCATTTCTTGTAGAAATAGATAAAGCTATCATGAAATTCATATGGAAAAACAAAAGACCCAGAATAGCAAAAGCTATTCTAAGCAGGAAGTGTGAATCAGGAGGTATAGCGATACCAGATTTCAAACTATATTACAGAGCAATAGTAACAAAAACAGCATGGTACTAGTACCAAAACAGGCAAGTGGACCAATGGTACAGAATAGAGGACACAGAGACCAATCCTCAAAATTACAACTTTCTTATATTTGATAAAGGTGCTAAAAGCATGCAATGGAGAAAGGATAGCATCTTCAACAAATGGTGCTGGGAAAACTGGAAATCCATATGCAACAAAATGAAGTTGAATCCCTTTCTCTCGCCATGCACAAAAGTTAATTCAAAATGGATCAAGGAGCTAGATATCAAACCAGAGACTCTGCACCTGATAGAAGAAAAAGTTGGCTCCGATCTACATATTGTGGGGTCGGGCTCCAAATTCACCAAATCTTAATTGCACATCACACTAATATCTAATATATTGTGCATTACTGATACCTTTATCAACTAGAAGAAAATTTCCTTTCAGGAAGAGTAGTATATGTGAGCAGAAAATAAAAATTTTTGGAAGCTTTGTAAGAGTGGCAGAGGGAAACATAATTAGTAAAAGTTTCTAAAAGTATACTATAAGAATGGTTAGTATAATTAATTGAAATTCTTTCTGCTTTGTTGGGAAATGCAAATTTGAGGTCAGAACGAAATTGCTCACTACAATACAGAGAACAAATCCTTTCACAAGCAGTATTTTCCAAATTGACTCTGTGTTGCACTCAGTTTCAATACAGATTACAAATTGAATAAATATATTACTATTATTTTTGAAGGTATGGAAAATTTTTAATCTTCCAAAGATGTGTCTTGAATTGGACTCTATTTCTGATACGGCTTATGCTACATCTATCATACTATTATATATATACATAAGTACCCTTTTTGTGTAAAAACAAGTTTATAACCAGCATATAGCATATTTTCTTCAATATAGTGTTTTGAAACAATTAATTTTGATTAAGCAAAAGATGAAGGTCATCAGTACCACCATAGCCAATATTTTGTTAGCTATCTCAATGGGCATCATTTAATGTATCTCAAAAGGCTTTATAAAAGCATAAAAATTATTTTCTTACTCATTTGAATACACTTCTTCTACAAACTGGAGAGTGATTATAATTCCTTTTAATGTATCATGAGAAGAACGGTGGTAGACCTTCTTCTATGAGCTGGAAATTTACTGATTACACTATGCATGTATCTTCATAAAAAAGAGCACATAAAATATCTTACCACTATTTGTAACATATACAAGCTTAAGGAAGTGTGTCCAGGCATGCTAGTTCAACTGTATATTCTAATGTTGACCTAATGGTACATGTAGTCACATCATTAAGTAGCCTACTAATTGCTAAGCACTGTTCCAGGGGCAGTAACACATTACCTGATACCAAATTTCAGAGAAGCAGCGCAGCTAAGGTCACAAAGGGGTCAAGTCAAATTTAGAACATCTGTCCCTTTGGCTTCTAAAATTATTGCTTTCTTCCAACCCAGTACTCCCTCTCCTGGAACCCAATGTGTGACTTCAGGCCAAGTCCACTCTAATCAATAAAGATATGACTTTCTTCTGCTGACATCCAAAACTATTGAAGCCCTTTGTTTATAATTAAGAGATAAATCTAATTTAATCTATGTAGGCAAAAAAAGTAAAATAATAACCCAAATGGGGACAGTGGCAGACTACACCAATACTGGCAATGCTTGAAAAATTGTCCATTTAAGATTAAACACAGGACAATTTAACCCAGAGTTTTATTTATCACCAAATCTTAATTGCACCTCACACTAATATCTTATTTGAACTTTTCATGTCCACAGTCTAGTTTTTATAATTCTATATTACAATTTAAAACCAATGGCCTCTGTAGGGTTAACTAGCATTCAGTCAATCTTACACAAGAGCATGAACACCCACCCTGGGAAATGAGGGTGAGAAAGATTATTCTAATATAGTTAGTAGCCAAGGCTTGGCCTAAAGTCACTCGATTATACTCTTTTTATGAATATTTTCATCCCATGGTCATTTTTATTTGATGTCAGGTAATAGAAGACTTACTGGGACAGATAACAACATTAACAATAATGAACTCTGAGGGATTCTTCCAATATTTTTATTCTTTTCTTTGATAATATGTATTAATTAATTAAGAAAAACGCAATCAACTTGCTCACAACTGTACAAAGTAAGAAAATGGAGTTAGGGTAAGTAGAGCCTGCTATTTACCTAAAGGAGTAGATTATGGAGGAAGCTTAGGAACATGGACTTAAGAGCAATAAACACATCTTTTGTGATGTCCTGTCTCTAACTCCTGTCTTCTGTGACCTTTAGGAAATTGTATATTTTCTAAGTTTCTTCATTTTTTAAATAAGAACAATAGTACTTGCTTCATAGTGCTTAATGAGATTCAAATGAGGTCCCTTACGTGCTTGGTATTCTGCATGCTTTGTTATAAACTATCAATGCACATTAACCATAATTAGTGTGTTTCCTGAGGACAACTTATGGACTTCAAATCAAACTCTATGTTAAAAAGATTTATGTATATGAAATATGTATTTAAAACACTTAGTTTTTTCCCCTATAGATGGTAGATGTTCCTAGATAGATACATAAGCATTAAAATCATATCAGTTTACAAAATGGATTTTTCTTGACTATCACAGTATATAAATTCAACTACATAAACTTGAATGATGTCTTCAAATTTCTCTTCTGGGGAAATGAGAAATTAAAGAAGCATATCTATTATAGTGACCTATGGTAAAATAGATGGGCTACAGAGTAGACTGTTAGCTCCACTTTTACCACCAAGTTGCTAACCATATTTGGGCAAGTTTAACCTTCCTGAACCAGTTTGCTCCTCTAAAAATGGCAATCAAAAGAAATAAATTTCCTTAAAATTTGGCTTAAAGCAAACACTAGTATGAATGATTTTAAAAGTGATTTCTGAATATAAAATGTCGCAAAATGCTCAGCCATCAAGAGCATCCCAGCTTTCAAGGGTATGTGTTTCCATTTTTAATTGCTATCTGCTACAGTGATTATCAGAAAAGCAAGTTGATAGATTAATTGATTGATTGATCACTTTGTTACATTAATCTAGAAGTGGGAAAATATGATCTTGTGTCTCACCTAAAAGACATCTGCATCTAATCCTCCTCCACTTTACAGTGTAAAAGTGTGCTTATGTTAAAGTGCCTCATTTACAGGAAAAAATAGCTTCCTGCCAAAAAAGAGCAATTTAACATAATTACTCTTGGCTTGGAAGCCTACTATTAGTTTATTCAATGACATTCCCAAATGGTTCTGGGAGAATTTGACATTAAGCATTTTTGTTAGAAAAAGCATCTTTCAGCTTATTTATAATATAGACACAAAATAAAAATATGAATGGTGGAAATAAGCCTGCATTTAACAGTGACAAACTCCTTGCCACAGAAATTCCTTAGACTTGAAAACTTAGGTTGTATATTTGAGTTGTAAGTGAGGGATACATCAAATCAGAAACTGGCAGACAGGGTTCTTCCCTGCTAAATCATATAACCATTGTCCATTTGGGTAGCCCCATTTAAAAGGGAAATGTTACAAATTCTATTATGAACAAGTCATTTATTTCCTATAATACTTAAAATTGTATCACACATTGTTTAGAGAAGAAAACGTGAAGATAGTTATCAAAGCATTGTCATGATGACCAAGAATTTACCCTATACTTTCTTACTTCAGGGAGGAAATCTTAGTACTAACAGGTAAATTATAAAGCTCAGAATTAAGCTATATCAGATTTTTTTCTTCTTCCTTTTTCTTTTCTTTTTTTTTATACCAGGAATTGAATCCAGCATCACTTAACCACTGAGCTACATCCCCATCTCTTTTTTATATTTTTATTTTGAGACTTGCTATCCTCCTGCCTTAGCATCCTAAGCAGCTGGAATTACAGGCATATGCCACCACACCTGGCACAGATTCTTTTAAATAAAGACTTTCACAAAATAACAAATAATTTAAAACTTATTAATTGTAAGTATATTTTATTTTCTATTATTTAAATTGAAAATATAAAATAACTTGGTAAACTATAGATAGACTTTAAGTGATATGGGAAGGCTGATACAGAGAAGATTCAAGGAGATCTGACTTTACAACTTTTTCTTATTTTTAACCATCATTTCTTAATTCAACTAATCAAACTTATTGACCCATATAAAACTCATATGAATTAATTAATTTATTGTTCCTATTAGCAAATTTAAGTGAAAATGAGTTACATATAGCATGTATTATTTTGCTTACACAGAAAGCAATTCTTTGAATATCTCTATTTAAAGTTCCTTACAGCAGCTCAGAGAGGAACACTGGACTTTTAATCATGCCCTCAGTCACAACCACTGTCTCAATTTGTTTCAGGAAGTCACAATTTCTAGATTATTTTCCACCTCACTATATGCTCCATTGTTTGCCCTTTGTTGAAAACTTTTCCTCGTCTGGACTGCTAACTTTCAGAGTGTCCCATAACTTAGTTCTCTTTTTGCATCTATTTACACTTGTGCCTATATGAGCTCCTCTGTTCATGGCTTTAATTCCCATCCACCCTCTATGCCTCCCACATATCTCTGGTCCTCCTCCTATCTCAAGCCTGCTTGACTCTCTACATGTAGCTACATATAGATGTCCAAGAAGCATTTTGGACTTAGCACTTCCAAAATAAATTTCTTGATTTTCCCTATTCTTTCCTAGTTTAACCCCATCATGAAATGGCTCCATGAATCACTCAGCTTCTTTGGTCTAAAACACAAGGATTATCCCAGACCCTTCTGTACAACTGCTATATCCACTACACCAAATCCACCTGCAACAGCCAGGGATGCTAGGCTCAAGTCTTACCTAGATGGCAAGTATGTCTGATGAGTCACTGTCATTTCTCACATTCATCACTGCAGCTGCTTCTTTTCCTTGCTTTCACTTAGAAAATCTTGCCAATTTTACACACACTGAACAGAATCATCTATTGAAAAATAAATCAGATTATGTCAAGATCCTTCTCAAAAACTCTAATGGCCTTCCATAATCCCTCATGACAATGAAGAAAAGCCAAACTCTGTATCAAGCTTTACAAGTCCCTGTGTGATCTAGTGCCTGCTTATCTCCCTGACTCCATCTCCTAACACTCCTATCTTATTCTGTCTGTCTCTATCCTGACCTTTATCCTGGTCTATTCTGCTGGCAACACTATCTATTCCATTAGATCTTCAAAGACGAACTCTCCTCCTTTGCTCAGTTTATTGCTCAAAATCACCAACTCAGAGAAACCATCCCTGCTGATCCTTTGAAATAGCAAGCCACTACCAAAACCCAGGCTGAAGACTTTATCACGTTACCCTTCTTTTTTGCCTCATAAGGCTTGCTATTATCCATAATATGCTTTGTTATTGGTGGCTTGCTTCCTGTTTCACTGGAATGCCTGCACAGAAACTTCATTAGAAGAGTTATTATGTTGTTGTTTATTATGTTTTCTAAGGTTGCACAGTATTTGGCACATGGTAAGAGTAAATAAAGGAATTAATAAGTAATGAGAAATTCAGTGTTAGACAATTTTTTAAAAATATTTATTTAGTTAGTTGTAGTTGGACACAATGCCCTTATTTTGTTTATTTGTTTTAGGTGATGCTGAGGATTGAACGCAGGGTCCTGCACATGCTAGGCAAGCATTCTACCACTGAGCCACAACCCCAGCCCCAGTGTTAGACAATTTCATACTGCATTTTACATAAAGGTTTTAGGTTAACAGAAAATCAGTATAAATGAAAATTTTATCTATACCCATAATACATGCAGAAGGAAGATATAATGTGATTTTTAAGAAATATATACCTTTCTGATAAACAATGAAAATGAAGGCTACTCTTTCTGACACAAGCCAAGGAAACTTTGTAACATATTTTACACAAAAATATGTAAATTGTTCCTCCTTTCATTAAAATAAATCATTTCTTATTATTTCCATGAAAAGTCTACTTTCTTTTCAATCTTCCCAATCGTCTGAATATAAATTTTGAACTTTTAAAAAAAGTCTTAATTTTATATTTATTTTAATTTTAAAAATTTCATTAGTAGTAGTATTTTTCTTGGCAGTAGTGACAATTGAATCTAGGGATGTTGTACCACTGTGTTATGTTTCCAGTTTTTTTAAAAAATATTTTATTTTGAGATAGGGTCCTGTAGTCCTCCTGTCTGGGCCTTCTGAGTATCTGGGATTACAGGTGTGTGCCACTGAACCCAGTTATATTTTATTTTTCAGAAGAGCTTCTTTGTGCACAACTACAAGAAGGTGATTTTATACTCCATGTACATATAATATGTCAAAATACATCCTATTGTTATGTATAACTAAAAAGGACAAAAATAAATTTAAAAGAAAGTGAAGAGGTTCTTCCTTTTTTATGGTTCACAGCAAAATTGAGCAGAAGGAACAGATTTCCTATGTAGCCTTCTCCCTATTTATTTATTTATCTATTTATTTATGTTGGAGCTCAGTTGTGCTTAACTACTAAGCCACATCTTTTTTATCAGAAACCCCACCAGAGTAGGAAAGTTAATACACTTGATGAAGTATATAAGACACATCATAATCACATAGTTTACACTAGAGTTTACTTTTGTTGTGTTATATTCTTCGGTGGGACAATTGTATAATGACATGCATGCATTCACAGCGTAGTATCCTTCAGAGTATTTTCACTACCCTAAAATTCTTTGTATTCTGCCTATTTCCCTCTCACCCTTAAACACTAAATCTACTAATATTTTTATTGTTTTCATAGATTTGTCTTTTCCAGAATGTCATATAGTTAGAATTCTACAACATATAGCCTCTTTAGATTGGTATTCATTTAGTAAGATGCAGTCAGGTTTGCTTCCTGTCTTTACATGGCTTGATAACTCATTTCTTTTCAGCACTGAGTGACATTATATTGTTCAGATTTGCTACAGTTTATTTTTTTATCTTCTGAGGGCAATATTGGTTGCTTTGTATATATATATATATTAAAATACCCAAACATTGTATTGTCCTCACTTGACACCATTCACTTGAAAATCTGGCTTTTGCTTCTCCAAACTATTGAATCTTCCAGCACAAGCTCGAATCTAAAAAGGACTAAAAAGTGATTCCTAACATTCCTCATGGCTACCTCCTCTCTTGATGCAGCAGATTTTGACTCCAGGTGTGTTCCTGGTCATGTGTGGCTGGTAGGCTTCAACACAAGAAGAAGAAATTCACCGAAATTCATCTGATTCACTTTTTACTGCAGACCAATACATTCAACCGAGACCAATACATTCAACCGAGTAATAATATGACCAACTAACACTATCTCATAATCCATCTATTCAAAGCCAAATTTTCTGAGACACAAGAAAATTCTATTGTGAATCTGAACTCTTAAGTATTTCATTCAGTCCTGTACTGTTATTTTAAAAGTCTAAATTAGATTTATTTTAACCAATACATAAAAACAACAAATTGCATGTATTTGTGTGGCAACATAATATTTTGATACATGTGCACATTGCATAATATTTTAAACAAGTTCAAAATATCTATTGCCTCGATAATGTATGTTTTTAGCACAATTGCTAAAAATCATTTGACTGTCAATATGTTTTCTTCTGGTCTTTCTAGCCTGTTTTATTTGTCTTACACCTTTTTTATCTCAATACAGGGCTGTTCTGATTACCACAGATATATAGCAAATTTCAAATTAGGGTAGTGAAATCAATATGGCTTTGAGTATTTACAGTTCTTTGTGCTTTCTTACACATTTTGGGATGTTTTTACCTAATTCTGTGAAAAAGGTTAATTAATGTTTTTAAGATGATTGCACTCAAATTTTAGATTTATTTAGGAAGCTTTGACATTGAAAGTATTAATCCTTCCAATCTATTAACTTATATTTCCATTATTTTGGTTTTTTTTCAATTTATCTCATCAACATTTGTAATTTACATTTAGAAAATTTCACCCTTTGGTTAAATTGATTCCAAAGTATTTGATTTTTTATAGCTATTGTAAATGGGACTGTACTCTTGATTTTTATTTCAGATTATTTAAAATTGGATACAATAATACTATTGCTTTTCACATGTTTTTTAATCCTATAGTATTTCTTAATTCTGTTTTGTTTTGTTATTGGTTGTTTTTATTTGTACATGACAGTAGAATCCATTTTGATGTAAGTATACAAGCATGGAATACATCTTATTCTAGTTAGAGCCCCAATCTTATGAATGTATATGGTGGTAGGATTTACTGTGATATTTTCATATATTTACAAGGGAAAAAATTATGTCAGATTCATTCCACTGTCTTTCTTTGATGTATCCCCCTCCATTCCCTTAATTCCCCATTGTATAATATATTGCACTTCTATTGTTCCCCTTGCCACCTGCCCCTTATTGTGGGTTAGCTTCCACCTATAAGATAAAGCACTCCTTCTTTGGGTTTTTGAGGACTGGCTTACTTCACTTAGCATGACAGTCTCCAGATTCATCCATTTGCTGGAAAATGTCAGACATCTTTCTGGAAGAGTAATACTCCATTGTGTATACATACCACAACTTCTTTATTCATTCATCTGTTGAAGGGCAGCCAGGTTGATTTCATAGCTTAGCTATTGTGGAGTGAGCTGCTATAAACATAGGTGTAGCTGTGTCAAGTTAGTATGCTGATTTTAAATTCTTTGGAAATATCCTGAGGAGTGGGATAACTTGGTCAAATGGTGGTTTCATTACAAGTTTTCTGAGGCATCTCCATACTGTTTTCCAGAGAGATTGCACCCATTTTCAGTCCTCTCAAGAATATATGAGTGGGCTGAGAATGTGGCTCAAGCGGTAGTGTGCTTGCCTGGCATGCATGGGGCCCGGGTCCGACCCTCAGCACCACATACAATACAAACAAAGATGTCGTGTCTGCTGAAAACTGAAAAATAAATATTAAAAAATTCTTTAAAAGAAAAAGAATATATGAATGAAACTTTTTTCTCACATCTTCAACAACAGTTATTTTTACTTGTATTCTTGATAATTACCATCTGACTGGAGTGAGTTGGAATCTCAGTGTAGTTTTAATTTTCATTTCTTTAATTACTAAAGCTGTGGAACTTTTTCTTTCATGTATTTGTTGGCCTTTTGTATTTTTTCTTCTGTAAAATATCTGCTCATTTCATTTGCTCATTTATCAATTGAGATATTTGGGAGGATATTTTGGTGTTCCATTTTTTGAATTATTTTTATGTTCTGAATATTAACACTCTAGCTGTGGTGCAGATGACAAAGATTTTCTCCCATTCTGGAGGATCACTCTTCGTGCTCTTGATTGTTTCCTTAGGTT
Source organism: Callospermophilus lateralis (assembly GCF_048772815.1). Classification (NCBI taxonomy): domain Eukaryota; kingdom Metazoa; phylum Chordata; class Mammalia; order Rodentia; family Sciuridae; genus Callospermophilus; species Callospermophilus lateralis. Next base: position 1,427,784 of record NW_027510158.1, on the reverse strand, counting down.
TGAAGAAGCTTTTTAGTTTGATGCCATCCCATTTATTGATTATTGATTTTACTTCTTGCACTCATGAAATTCATCTGAAAAAACAAGAGTCCAGAATAGCCAAAGCAATACTTAATGAGAAAAGCAAAGCAACAGGTATCACAATTCCAGACTTCAAATTATACTATAGAGCTATAGTACCAAAAACAGCATGGTATATGCACCAAAATAGGCAATAAGACCAATGGAACAGAATAGAAAATACAAGACAAACCCACAAAAACAAAGTTTCCTCATAATAGACAAAGGCACCAGTAACATACAGTGTGGAAAAGCTAGCTTTTCCAACAAGTAGTCCTGGGGAAACTGAAAATCCATATATAGTATAATGAACTTAAACCCTTATCTCTCACCCTGCACAAAATTCAAGTTAAAGTGTATCAAGCCCCTGGTATTAGACCAGAAACCCTACACATTCCAGAAAAAAGGGTAGGCCCAACATTGCAAAATATCAGCACAGGAACTTATTTCCTTAATATTGATTAATTTAAAAATATATGAAAAAAGAAAATAAAATTATAGGCAATATCCTTGATGAACGTAGATGGAAACATCTTCAACACAATAATAGCAAACCCTACTCATCAGCACACTAAAACAGTTACTCACCATGGTCAAGTTGGATTCATCTCAGGGATACAAGGATGAGTCAGCACAGACAAATTAATAAATGTGTTACATCACATGAACAGAATGAAAGACAAAAATCTTATTATCATCTTACTAGCTACAGAAAAGACATTTGATGAAATTCAGAATTTCTTCATGATAAAAACCCTAAACAAACTAAGTACAGAAGGAACACAACTCAACATAACATAGGTCATTTGCAATGAGCCAATATCTGTTATTACAGAGAAAGGAGAAGAATTGAGATCTTTTTTCTAAGATCTGAAACAAGACAAGAATGCTCTATTTCACCAATTTTATTTAACGTAGTGCTGAAAGTCCTAACTAGAGCAAACAATCAAGAAAAAGAGGGGGCAGTCAAATTAAAAAATGAGAAGTCAAAATGTCACTGTTTGCAGATGATATGATTTTATATATAGAATAATCCAAAGGATCCACTAAAAGGAAGAACTATAAGAACTAATTAGTGAATTCAGCAAAGTCTTCGTCCTGTAACTTAACATGTTTTTACTTTTAGGCTTTCAACTCTTCATTAGATTATAATTTTTTACCTAGTAAAATTTAATTTTAACATCTATCTCATAGTGTATCTGACCAAAGAGTCTTTTAAGCCATTTTTTTTTCTATAAAAGGAAGTCATAGTGAGATGATATATATTTAACCCAGTTCATTATGGAGCCAGTTCCTTGTTTGGAAGATATCATTGTACTAGTGTACTTGAAACAAACTTAGCCCCTGTGTCAACTTATCAAAACGCTTTAAGAACTATTCTCATTCTGGCCTTTGTGTTCATTAGGACAACTGTGACTTCTGTTTTTATAATTCTAGCATAACTCTCACTAGTCAGGATAATATCACTTTGGTGAAAGGCAATTTCACATTACAGTGGACACTTTGGAACTTTTAAACAAGAATGAAAATACTCATTTGGAAGAAGTCTTATAACATATAGGAATGAAATTCTGACAATTCAGTTGTATGCATCCCTTAATTGGTATGAGAAGGCTTTCAAATAATCTCTGTACTACAATATGGATTTCCTAATGACTACCTAGAGAGTGAAGAGAAAGGGGGAAAATTCACTTCTACTTTTCTTATTTGTATCCCACCTTTGCCTTACAAGCTCTTCCTCTAAGCATTTATTTTTTTACTCATTCTTTCTGCTGAAACATGCATTAAAAATTTAAGCAGCTGGGGCTGGCGATGTGCTCAAGTGGTAGCATGCTCGCATGGCATGCATGCGGCCCAGGTTTGATCCTCAGCACCACATAAAAACAAAGACGTTGTGTCCACCAAAAACTGAAAAATAAATATTGAAATTCTCTCTCTCTCTCTCTCTCTCTCTCTCTCTCTCTCTCTTTAAAAAAAAATTAAGCAGCTAGTGCAAACAATGTCTGGCTCATGGACTTCAAACCCCAATCATATGTATGTCTCTATGAAACTGTTAAGGATTTCCCAGATCCCAGGATAGAAAGAAAAAAAAAAAGTTTTATTGACATATTTAGACACTAAGCCTCCCTAACTCCTATCAATTAGTGCATCTTGGGTAACACCAGGAAATGAAACAGTTTACTTGGAAAAGGCTAGTAGAAGAACTATAAGAAGGACTTAAAGAATCATGCAATAAACTTAAATGAAATGGAATATGAAAGGGTATGTAACTTGCAAAAACCTACTTTGAAAAATATATTTCAGATATTGACAAGTAAACTGGACCTTGGTTCACATTTGTAAAGAGTAAATAGTGAAACCATGAGAGAATTCAGAGATAGACTAGTGTCATTTGACAACATTCACCATTAGGCCTGACTGTTGACTGCTGCGCCCCTCTCCTGACTCAGGCAATGGCAAGGCCCTACTGAGGTGGATGGCGCAAGGCGTCCATCCAATGGAGGAGTGCAGTATGTTTTTGGGAATGGGCTAATTTGTTTTTGTATTCCTTTAATAAGTAGAGTTGTGACTTCTCATATGACCATTAAGTATGAAGGAAAAAAACATGACTTTCCCAATTAATGCAACTACTTCTAAAGAATAGATCTGTTTGCTCTAAATGCAATGATTCAGCTGTGGAGTGTAAATTGTTAATGTCTAATGAAAAACTCCCTGTATTTCTGTCAAGGAAGTTTTTGAGAAATTAAATTAAAATCTAGAGAAGAAAAATTAATGTTAAGAAGACAGATTAGTGCTTAGTACTGGGCAACTTGTTCTTGTTCCTGTGCACAATGGTTTGTGCTCTTACTCTTGTTTGATTAAAACTAATAACAAGTCAACCACTTGCCATAACCATGGCACCGGTTCCAGTCAGTAAGTCAAGGAAGAATAGTCAAGGTATAGGCCAATAGTTTGGGACATTTGTAATTATTATTAAAAGTTAACTAAGCAGAAACAGCTCAAAGCAAAACACGAACTGAAAGTACAAATGTTTGCTTATGCATAAGCCAAGATACATTCTTCTATTCTGATTGTAGCTAGGTAATATTTTGTTTCTTTGAATAATGATTCCTGTTTTGTAACCACAAAGTACTGTGAGCCTGCCAAAATGAAAAGTATATATGATCAAGTTCACAAGTAAAGATTGGGATCAACACCTGCACTTTGGTGTCTGTGTTGTTTCTCCACCCCTCTTTCGCCGACTCCTCACCATCCGTTCGTCTCCTGAGACCCCCTGTTGGAGCTGGTCTCCGACATCTGGCGCCCCCCGAACAGGGACGATCGGTAATCCGTAAGTCTGATGCATTCATTTCATTCAGAAGTTTTCGGGTGAGGATAGGATTCTTACCTAGGGTACTGCAGACCCCTTAGCAAGGTGCTAAGTAAGTGAAGGGTAAGTAATCAGAGAACTTATTTTGAGAAGTCATGGGCCATAAAGAGTCTAAAGAAAGAGGACTCTTTATTGATATAGCTAAGCATATACTCCATAAACGGGGCATTTCAGTTTCTTCTAAGCAGTTAAGACATTTTTTTCATTTTATTCAAGAATGCTCTCCTTGGTTCCCTGAGGAAGGAACCTTAAATTTAGAAACATGGAAAAAACTAGGTAAAGAGATGAAGGTTTATTATGATCATCATGGGCCAGAAAAGATTCCTGTAGATGCTTTTGCATTATGGAATGTTTTTAAAGATGCTTTGGATCCGACCCATGAGGCAGTTTGTTTGGCTGCTCAAGTGACCGAGTCTGAACAAACCCCCTTAATCAGGGCTGCTGCTACATATAGATTTTATAAAACTACATCCCCTCAAAAACAATCTCAATCTGATGATGAACAAGGGGATGAAGAGGAGGATAAACAACTTTCTCCTCAAGATCAGGAGGACTTAGAGGAGGCTGCAGCTCGATATCATAATTCTGATTGGCCACCAAATTTGTTAGTTTCTGTGTCTCCAGAGCCTCCTTAGAGCTGTAAATAAAACTATGGAAACTATGGGAGCCTTACAACTGGGTCTCCCATCTCCTACTGCTATAACTGAAGATCATAACATAATGGTGATAGACTTATAAGATTGCTTCTTTACAATTTCTTAGCCAAACAAGATTGTAAACATTTTACTTTTAGTCTGCCTTCCCCAAATTTACAAAGACCTTATTAAAGATTTCAATGGAAAGTTTTGCCTCAGGGAATGAAAAATAGTCCCACCTTATGTCAAAAGTTTGTTGATGCAGCCTTAGTCTCCATGAGAAATAAGTTTCCATCTGGATATATAATTTATTATATGGATGATATTTTATTAGCTCATGCTGATTATTTGATACTCCAACAAATACTTAATTTTATGATTACAAGTTTACAAGACTGGGGATTAAAAATTGTTCCTGATAAAATTCAAACTCAGGTTCCTTTTTCTTACCTAGGAAGATTAATTAATTCCAACAATATAACTTCTCAAAAAATACAGATTAGGATTGATTCTTTACATACTTTAAATGATTTTCAAAAACTTCTTGGGGATATTAATTGGATTAGGCCTTACTTAAATTAACCACTGCTGACCTTAAACCTTTATTTGAAATTTTACAGGGAGATTCAAATCCAAATTCACCTAGACAATTATCTCCTGAGGGAAAGAAGGCTTTATTTAAGGTGGAGAAGGTTATTTCAGATCATTATTTACAACAAATAGACTACAATAAGCCCTGGATGTTAATAATCTTACAGACTTCACACACTCCTACTGGATGCCTATGGCAGGATGATCCTTTAGAATGGATTCATTTGCCTTCTACTCAAAAAAAGATTAATATTTCATATCCCACCCAGGTGTCATCATTAATTTGTAAAGGTAGACTTTGAAGTAGAGAGCTCTTTGGATGAGATCCATCCTCCATTATTATTCCATATAAAAAGGAACAATTAGATTTCTTATTAAATGTTAATGATGAATGGCCTATAGCATTACAGGGATTCTATGGAGAAATATTGTTTCATTTGCCTAACCACCCATTACTACATTTTATGAGTAAGGTAAATACTATTTTTCCTAAAAACTTTTCTCATGTGCCCCTCGATCAGGCTTCTCTAATTTTTTTTTTTTAATATTTATTTTTTAGTTTTCAGTGGACACAACATCTTTGTTTGTATGTGGTGCTGAGGATCGAACCCAGGCCGCACGCATGCCAGGCGAGCGCGCTACTGCTTGAGCCACATCCCCAGCCCAGGCTTCTCTAATTTTTACAGATGGATCCTCTAATGGAATAGCTGTTACTATTATAGATGACCAAGAGCCAATAGTCCAACAAACAACTGAAACCTCTGCTCAAAGGACGGAATTAATTGCTATTATAACTGCTTTTGAAAAGGTTACACAGCCTTTTAATCTTTATACTGATTCCCAATATATAGTTAATCTCTTTCCAGCCATAGAAACATCTTCTTTGTCCTCTCATTCATCAATTGTTAATATATTACAAAAGTTACAAAAATTAATATTACAGAGATCCTATAAATTTTTTATTGGACACATTAGAGGACATTCTAACTTACCTGGACCTTTAGTGGCAGGAAATGCTAAAGCTGCATTATTAACTAGGACTGTTTATAACGTTATTGAACAAGCTACTAAAGATCATCAATTACATCATCAAAATTCTGCTGCTCTTAGAGCACAGTTTCATATAACTAAAGAACAAGCTAGACAAATTGTTAAACAATGTCAAATCTGTCCTACTCACTTTCCTTCTCCACAGATGGGTGTCAACCCTAGGGGTTTATTACCCAATAAATTGTGGCAGATGGATGTTACTCATATTCAAGAGTTTGGAAACTTATCTTTTGTTCATGTTTGTGTGGATACTTTCTCACATGTTATTTTTGCTACAGCACATACTGGAGAAGCTTATAAGGATATTGCCCAACATCTTTTTGCCTCCATTGCATATATGGGATTACCTCTTCATATTAAGACAGACAATGCTCCTGCTTATATTTCAAAAACCTTTAAACACCTGTTTCAGACACTTAACATAGTTCATTCCACAGGCATCCCCTATAACCCACAAGAACAAGCCATAGTGGAAAGAGCTCATCAGACCTTAAAATCTCAAATTAATAAATTAAAAGAGGGGGAACTACATTATAGCTCTCCTCATCAAATTCTTCAACATGCTCTATTTGTTATTAATCATTTAAATGTAAATGATTCTAAATTAACTCCAATGCAACGTCATTGGTCTGAGCAAACAGTAACTCAAAAACCTTTAGTTAAATGGAAAGATCTTCTTACTGGACAGTGGAAAGGACCTGATATTCTCTTAACATCGGGAAGAGGATATGCTTGTGTGTTCCCACAGGACGCTACTTCACCTTTGTGGATTCCAGATTGACTCATCAGACATTATGACTCACCCATATCGCAGGCGGAGGTTCCTCCCCAAGCCATACCCAAGGATACCATCGACCCAGGATGAAGAACTTGCCGAGGACATGACTAATCTTCACCTTCATTCCCCTTGACAGGCACGAACAACATTGACATCAAAATTACCTTCCTGGGGTCAAATAAAACATCTGACCAGTCAGGCACAAAACTTGGTTGTTAGCCAAAGTGCCTCTGCCTCTCCTGAAAAGGTGTTTCTTGCTATGCTAGCACTCTTATCCTGTCAGGTATCACTGATTTCTGCTAATCAATCTTATTCGGCTTATTTTCCTGATCCTCCTTTTTTAAGAGTTACTGATTGGGAAAAACTTAATATTAAGGTGTTTACTGATAATCCTGATTTGTTAGGAGGGATTTCTGATTCCCTTATTCCTCATAAGATGTCCTATAATATTAATTTCAAGGGTTTAATAGAAGAGACTCCTATTTGCTTTGCTACTGATAATAAATTCATCCCTCAAGGATGTATGCCTATTAATTATAGACAATATTTTACTGATTGCCCTCCTGGCTTCCCAGACATGGATAATAAAAAGAGGAGCCTTTGGCTCCTCGAAATGGTTTCTTTAGGATATTATATAGTTAATGAAACCTATGTTAATAAGACATTACCTGAAGCCATTGATCCATGTGGATTAAAGAATAACAAAAAAGATTTTTATTGGAATAATATGATTGATCATTGGGAAGAATTTCCTCATTGGTTTCAATGTTGATTTATACAAAGGGCACAAGTCTTTCAGCCTAAGTCTTCAGATGTTAAGATCTATGACTGGTCTGCTTCTGCCCCTCATTTTGATTATAAAAAGTATTTTAAGACTAAGTCTCAAAAATTTAATCATACTGAAGGAATGTATACAAGTTCTCCTATTCATAGATGGTTCTCACCTGGTTGGGTCACTCCCATATTTCAGAGTGAGCTCCCTAATGGAAAGGTTTCATACTTCCCAGATCTTTTTAGATTAATTGCAGCTACTAATATGGTTCTTTTAACCAGACCTGGTAAAACTCCAAAATCTTTCAATATTCGTGTTTACATTAATGCTCCTCATGCTATTTTAATAGGTAATAATAATACCTTGACAATTAATCGTAATAATAGTGTTTATTCTATTTCCTGTGATCAATGTATGTTAACTAATTGTATACATGCTAATCTTCCAAAAAACTACACTACTTTTATAATTATACATCAGCCTTCCTATGTAATGATTCCTGTCCTTCTTAATGATGATTGGTATGATGATGAAGGGTCACAAATTCTTAAAAAATTTAATGAATTAATTAGACCTAAGCGATTTGTTGCAACATTAATTTTAGGAATTACAGCATTAATAGGAATTATTACTTCTTTAGCTTTATCTACTACAGGTTTAGTTAAAGAAATTCATACTGCTCATCATGTTAATGATTTTTCTCATAATGTTTCATTAGCATTAGCTATTTAAGAAAAAATAGATAAGAAATTGGAAGCCCGAATTAATGCCTTAGAGGAAGCTTTATTATTTGTAGGAAACCAGATTCAAAACATAAAAACTCAAATGACAACCAAATGTCATGCTAATTTCAAATGGATCTGTGTTACTCCCTTAAAATACAATCAAACTAAATATGGATGGAATCAAGTACAAACTCATTTATTAGGGATCTGGAATAAAACTCAAATAGGCCCCAATATACAAGATTTACAACAACAAGTAAAATATATAAGTAAGGCTTATTTATCTACTGACTCTACAGCTGACTTTGTTGCAGATTTATACAAAAATGTACTAAAAACTATTTCCAATAGTACTTGGTGGTCATATATGATTAATATTGGTTTTGGCTTTTTATTCATTGTTCTTGTTTGTCTCATTCTTCCAGTCCTCTTCAGACTTGTCTGGAAATCAATCAAAAGCATCTCCATCCAAATCGAACACCTCAAATTAAAAAATAAAAAAGGGGGAAATGCTGCACCCCTCCCCTGACTCAGGCAATGGCAAGGCATCCATCCTCTGGAGGAGCACAGTATGTTTCTGGGAATGGGCTAATTTGTTTTTGTATTCCTTTAATAAGTATAGTTGTGACTTCTCATATGACCATTAAGTATGAAGGAAAAAAACATGACTTTCCCAATTAATACAACTACTTCTAAAGAATAGATCTGTTTGCTCTAAATGCAATGATTCAGCTGTGGAGTGTAAATTGTTAATGTCTAATGAAAAACTCCCTGTATTCCTCTCAAGGAAGTTTTTGAGAAATTAAATTAAAATTTAGAGAAGAAAAATTAATGTTAAGAAGACAGATTAGTGCTTAGTACTGGGCAACTTGTTCTTGTTCCTGTGCACAATGGTTTGTGCTCTTACTCTTGTTTGATTAAAATTAATAACAAGTCAACCACTTGCCATAACCATGGCACCAGTTCCAGTCAGTAAGTCAAGGAAGAATAATCTAGGTATAGGCCAATAGTTTGGGACATTTGTAATTATTATTAAAAGTTAACTAAGCAGAAACAGCTCAAAGCAAAACACAAACTGAAAGTACAAATGTTTGCTTATGCATAAGCCAAGATACATTCTTCTATTCTGATTGTATCTAGGTAATATTTTGTTTCTTTGAATAATGATTCCTATTTTGTAACCACAAAGTACTGTGAGCCTGTCAAAATGAAAAGTATATATGATCAAGTTCACAAGTAAAGATTGGGATCAACACCTGCACTTTGGTGTGTGTGTTGTTTCTCCACTCCCCTTTCGCAGACTCCTCACCATCCGTTCGTCTCCTGAGACCCCCTGTTGGAGCTGGTCTCCGACAGTTAACATTTTCACTACCCTCTCCAATGTTTTTGTAGATGACCTAAAACCAGAAATTACAGATTTTGTGTATTAAGGAAAGAATGGATGGCAGATCACTTGATTACACAACTTTGACCTTTGGCTGAATACTTTTAATACTATTTAAACAGGAAAAAAGGATCACAGAGGGAGAAGAAGGAAGAAGAGGAGGAAGAGAAAAAGGAACAGTTTGACAACTGCAAACTAAACTTTTGGATTTAAAAATAAAACACATAAATAAGATCTATCACAGGTATAAGAAACAATAAAAATGTCCATTTTACAAGATATTGCTGGGGGTTTTTTAGGCAAAAGAGCAACAGGAAAATTAATTTCCCCATCTTAACAACAATAAAAACAAAAATAAAAAAATAAAAATTAAATTAAAAACAAACAAAGTCTCTCAATGGTATTAAAGGGGTTCCAAGCAAGATTTTATCAATTTCCTAGGATTCTGTTGAACCATAGAAGAGAATAATCTTTCATAACAAAGAACAGAAGCAAAGCTTTCTAAATAGCTTGTCTGTCAACTCTGAGTTCTACCTCTATTTTTCTCTCTCTCTTACAAATATTCTGATCACTGGAACGTTTGAACTTTCAAGTAACTCTCAAACTCTCCCCTTCACTAATGTGCAACTCCTTTCATCCTCTCACAAGCCAACTTTTACTCCACCATTGTGATACCATCCAAACAAGCTTATTATTGACAGATTCCTTTTAAATTTTACTATCAAACAAGTTTTCTTCAGATGGACTGTACTAAACTACCAGGAATCTCTCTTATGTGACACCTGCCTCAAGCACTGATAGTTCAAGTGGATCTTTTGGTTTTCATTTTATGTACTCAATCCAAAGTCAGTGTGACTTGCTCATGAATACATGGATCTGAATGTTTTTATTATTCACGTGATTTTAATGGTTTAATTTAAATTGGGTAAACAGCTGTTGAGGATTGTTTTAATATATGAACAAATAGGAGGTTAGCAGATCTGTTTGTTTACTTTCACCTTTCCTTTTCATTATATTTAATAATTCTGTTCAGGATAATGTAAATTGTTCAGAAAAATTGTTTTCTTAGTACCTGTTGAAATGTTACATTTTTTTTAGCATCATTGTCAGAATTCCTATTTTCATCCCAGTGCCAGTGAAGACAAAGATGAAACCAAACTACAACTTCTGCGATAGTTATCACAACAAACTGTATAAACTGATACATCAAGGAATAATAACTCAACAAGTAATGCTCAATCAATGAGTCGATTTATTTTGGGAGGAAATAAACATATTGATAGATTCCTCCGCTTTGAACTGCTTACAGAACTTGCCTGGACTATGTATCACTTGTATGCATTGTGATCTATCTGTTGATGCAGCGAATTATGGTAGTGCTGGCGTATCTTTACTGATGTGTCACCAGTGATGCAATTTTTCCTAGGAGCCGTCATTTCGCTTGGTGTTGTAGCATTTCTGTATCCTCCTCCCTTCTACTAGTGATGGTCTAATTTTGGGGGCCAACAGAGGTGAGGCAAAGAACCTCACCCCCCCACTGGTGCATAGGCCTATCCACAAGTATGGCTAAATGCTGGACTGGTAGTCAGTGACGGGTATGATCCAATTGCAGTGGTATCAACCTAAGACAGGAGGCTGACGCCTAAAGGTCAGTTCATCCAATGACGGGTAAGAACCATATGTTGAATTGAAAAAACCTAACAGGCACGGTCCCTAGCCACATTGCTTGTTGCTTAATTAAACAGAAGGGGGGAGATGCTAAGAGCCACAGTCAAGTAATATGATGCATGGCATTTTTGGTTGAAAGGTGAGGCCAGCAAGCCATTGAGATGATATGATTATATTAAGATCTGCATTCATATGGACATTGGACTCCTGATGTTCACCTGGGCCTGCTATGGGACTCCTGGAGAGTTCCCATTGGTTGGGGAAGTGCGGTAGGAGGGAATTCTGGAGGAGAAAAGAGTTCTTTCCTCTTGGGTTCCTGGAGAATGCTGCATGCGTGGGTCAGCAATCTTCCTGGGAGAGTTCGGGGCATTGGCAGCAGTTTCAAAAATAAAGGTTGTTCCTGCTTGAGTGGCTCATGATTTTGTGCCCAGCCAGACTGTGGCAGAAGTCCCTTGTGTTCTGTGGACCAACTAACCTACTGTTATCATCAAAATATTAGGGGCTAATCCCATGTAAGTAGTAAAAGATTCATTAAAATCTTTGCCCAATCTTGTCTAAAATACCTTGAAGGTCAAAGCAAGGTGATGCCTGATTCTATTGGAAAATGTCTATCAAAAAGTAATCCTTTTTGAGCTGGGGATAGAGTTCAGTAGTATAGTGTGTGCTTATCATTTCCAAGGCCCTGGGTTCAATCCCCAAGGCACACCTACACAAAAGTAACTATTTTATTCCTTGTACTAGCCCAATAATACCCATGTGATTCTTGTAGAAAAAAACAAATGAATATCCATAGATATAGATTTGTATAACATTTTAGTGTTGTAAGCAAATTTGTGATTCACTATTTCCCAGGGATTTCCAACTCAAATATCAGTTTGTCCTCAGGGCTACCAAAAGCCCTCTACTTCACTCTTGTGTACTTACCCTATTCCTTCTACTGTCCCTATAGATAGAAATAGTCAATATTTAGTTGCCTTGTCTGGGAAAATCAACAGCATGCAAGGTCTATCTTACATCACTGATTTACAGAGGCTTTTCTACTTCTCTCAATCAAGAACTAGAGTATACAATTTCTCCATGACTTCCTTCTTCTACAGTGTACAAATGATCTATTTGAATACTCAAGAGATGAAGCTGCAAGATTGTTGCCATCTGTTAATTAGAAGCATGAATCCAGAAGAGATTTAAACCTCCAAAGAGAAATTGCAATTTAACCAACAAAGTCATCATAAATCACATGGTGATTACAAGAACCTAAATCTCTAATCTCTGACAGTTTATATTAGAATTTTTCTTGGTCCATTCCAAAAGATAATTCTGGAAATTTTTATGACTAGCTTGATATTGAAAGTATGACATGTCAATTTTTTTTGAGATTGCATCTCATTCATTTTATAAATCTCCAGGTTTTGAATATTCTCTCAGAGAATAAAATAAGAAAATGTCTTTGATAAGTTAAATTATGTCAATGGTCAACAACTTAGGCCTTGCCTAATTATCACATATTCTTTTCTTTTTTGACCACTTGTGTAGTCACACTAAATGTGCTTTGATAGAATATTTGATGAGGTATATTCTACTAAACAGCTATAGTAGCAATTAAAAATCTTATGGGACCCACAGAAGATTTAGTTCTAGGATTCTCATATAATGTGTTGGCTCTTCCTGCTGTGCGGATTGCCATTAACAGAAAACTTTAAAAATTTCAGTTAATTGGCTTATGTCCTATGAAATGTTGTTGTCTTCCTGTTTTATATATCCCTGTCCATTATTTTAACATTAAATTCAGCAATTCTCATTTTTAAAATCTACTTTTAGGTAACTAAGTCATTTCCAAAGCTTTTGAAAATTCTTGAGGACAACCCTTTTTTTATTTTATTTGTTAATAATATTTGCTGGAAAAGAGATTTTGAATATTGCTGTGGTAGCTTGTCTCCACTAATTCGGCTAAGATGGCGAAGCTGATCACTCTCTCATAGGATTGCACACCATTTGTTTAAATATTTATAAGTGCCTTACCATTATCCTAACTTGGAAAAAATATAATATTTAAAGACAATTTTTAAATAAGACACCTGAAGTCTGGCTCATCATCTCCACACTTTACCCATTCACTGACAGACATTCTTATGTGGTCAACAAATATTTCTTGACCATCTACAACATACCATTGTTGAAAGCTTCAGAATTTCTGTGAAGGAGGATGTAGATCTGGAGGACTATCATGGAGATACAGCTGCTTGGTAAGGATGCCAGCTTTACCTAGGATTCTGTTTATTTGGAGTGACTCAAAGTATCTAATAGCAATCACAGAGGAGGGGATTACTGAGATATCAAATATAACCTTCTTTCCATTTACCTTTGCTAACTCTATGTATAATTTGGAACTAGGTTTAAAAAAGTAAACCCAAGAGAAATGTCCCAGGCCCTATGAAATTTACTGTAGTGTTATCAGGTCTTCAGGTTGGTTAACAATTATAGAGACTGTAAGATTTCCTTAAACTGACACTACTATTGTCATCAAAGGGCCAATAAATGCAAAATCTCCAGCCAGTCTCTGGGCCTTACTGCATATACTATAACCTACCATGAGAGTCTGAATACAGCTGCATTTTTTTTTCTTCAAAGTGCTCAGGATAAATTCTAGGATAAATGCCAGAATTTGCCTGTCTCATGTTGCTATTTCTAGAAATAGGCCTTCAATAATCCTGTTGCTTTATACTGCACCTCTCCTATGCAGAGTACCCTCAGATTCTTAAGAAAATTTCTCAAGGATATTTTTACAAATGAAAATATTCCACTACTGAAAGCAATTGATGCTGATTTCAAAACTTAATTTTTAGATAAAAAAAAGTATTCACTGTATCATAGAAGTCAACAACTTGGGGAAAACAATTAGGAATTCATTTTGACTTTAAAAGTTGGTATACTATTTCACAAATTCATGTCATAGTAATTCTAAATAAAATGTCTTAGAAAACTTTTAATAATTGAGTTTTAGTTCAGAAATCTCTGTGTTTCCTAAACTAATAGTTTACAAGTCTTTAATGTTAAAGGAATTTCAAAATCAAAACAAAGCTTTCATTTGAAACTGAGAGATGCAATCCTAGGTCTAAAACATTTATTTATAAAATACAGCTGTAAAGTCCTCTTGAGGAAAGAAGCTGAAGCACATAGTTATATACATCTAAGCTATAGGTAGATATATGGCATCCCAGGAACATAGTGGAAATTTATGACATATATCTTAGTCATTTAGTCAGTATAGTTTTAAAAGATCCCTATTAATTCTGCCATAGTCAGTAATACAAAAATTTGTATATATAAGCTATAGGAAATAATTCTGGCTAACATTTTTGTAAGTCAGGCAGAACATCTCTATAAGGATTCTGCACATTAGGGATATCCTATCTTGCACTTATCCTATTTTATTGAGTGAAAAATTGCCACATGATTCATATATAATCTCTACTCACTACCCAAGGTGATACTAAAATTGTTATTGTAAACGTAATTGTAGGTACTTTATACTATTAAGGGAAATAGAGGGATTTCAATTATCCTAGGATATAAGATAGTGGAGACTGTGAGCTATTTGTTTCATCACCTGGAATAGTGAGGAAAAATGGGAAGGGGATGACAATATAGAGAAATTTTTGTTTCCTTGTGTTGGTAATTGATGTGCAAATCTATTTTCCAACATGAATAAATACATTTAAATATACATAGTGTTTGACAGAAGTAAAATGCCTTATTTTCCTACATTTGCTAAGAAATTATTGAGTTGGATTTTGACAACTGTTCAACATAGAATATAATTACTGTAATCCAATTATCCCATTTTTAAAAAGAACAAAAATAAGATAAATAAGAAAACACCCGTTTTCTGCCCCAAAGTATAATTCTCAATACTTACACTTGATTATATTTATCTCCTTTCATTTCATAGCTAGATGATTGATACATCAGTGTTTAGACATGCATTTCTATTGGATAAATGTTTTAACAAGAATAAATAGTTTAAAATACTTCTCATTTATAAGGACATTTTAACCTACATATATATTTACAACATCTACTTATATCAATTAATACTTGCAAATGCCTAAATTTTACAGATGCTTTTGGTTTCTGCTTTCTCAGTTATGTACATATGTATATGTAGCAATAGAGTCATAAGAACCAATTTATAATTTTCCAGTTGATGCTGCATAAAATTTTTAAAAATGTAAGCTGGGCTCTTCTTCCTTTCATTTGGCAGAAATAATTCCTTTTACTTTAAGCGAATGAGCTTCTTTATTAGTTTTCTGTTTATGTAGATTTAACTAGAAGGAACTATGCATAAGTACTACTTAACTGTTTGTTCCTAAAGATAAATGTCATATTGTAATTACAAAGATAATTTTTCCTCCCTGATGGATTAGTCCAGATGTGTCCCAAACCTGTCACGAATTACAAAAAGGTTAAAGATCATGTAATTTCTGTGTTGGACACTCTGTCAAGTCATGTTTACTGTCAGCAAAAGGTTAGGCTAGAGAAGAACAGAATAACGTTGATGAACGGTACAGGATGTGTGTCAGCAAAATGAAAGTAATGGTATACCCCTGTTTTCAGCACTGATTCGCTGTCTAGACTTTGCCTTGTCACTTTTAGTTTTCCAGAAGCACATTGATTTTAGGTCTGGATTTTTTACAGGCCTTAAGCCATTGGAACCTTAGAAACAATTAATTTGATAATACGTTTCCTGCCAGTTCTTTGAAGATATAGTCTTTTTTCTTTGTTGACATCTGTCTCACTTCCCTGGATATTACCATCTCCAAACTTTTTTGAGTGAGCAGCTAGAATTATACTGGGTTCTTTTGTAAGATATTGATAATAGTGGGAACAAATGAAAACCCAAACAGGGAAATTTATTTATTTATTTTTTTATGTAAATTTTCTTTAATATAATGGTTTCAAACACAAAGCAAATTCTATCTTTTCATATGTTAGTTAAGGAGTTTTTCAAAAAATGCTTAAAATTAAAATACCTGCTATATACAATCATACAGTTTTTTTTGCAGTGTCATAAGTACACAGTGAAATGGTGACTTTAAAACTATGAGATCTCTAAGCTGAAACTGTTTCATTTGGATGGAAGAGAAAGAGAATTATGATGTCCATAATCTAAATTATCTTAAGTAATTCTTAAACTGTCTCAGAATACTTGCAGGTGATTTCGGCTATAAAACAAGTTATTTTTTCAAAAGTTTTATAGGTGATTTTAAATCTCTGTGAGTGATTAACAATTGCAGTAATTAGTAGTACAGGGCAAGGAGGTATGCAGTATCTTTCCTCCTGCTTTCTAACATGATGTAATTTCCTTCTAAGTATCTGTGCTTAATGGCATTATTCTATTTTTATTGAAAGTTTTCTTGGTTTTTCAAAAATTCTTTGTACATCAAATATCATCATATAGATAACAATCACATTCATTTACTTAAACCTTTCTCTTGAATTTACCAGACTCTATATTTTTCAAGACATGTGACATTCAACAAAGCACAATACCTTGCCTAGTTCCATGTGGAATGTAGTTCCTGAGCAGGGTGCAGATTTTTAGCTAGGATCATATTGAGAATTAAATCTAAGTAAAAAGAGAAGCATGAATGAGGTAAAGATCCTGGACTGGAAGATTGTTAGAAGAGAGCAGGTATTTGTCTGATTAGCTAGTATAAGTAGAACTTCTACTTAAATATCAACAATGAGTAAAAAGTCTTCTGATGAACAAGGTCCTCTCCAGCTACTGCTTTTACTCTCATGTATCCCACACAACCAGATCTTAGGGCCAGAGAAAGCATAGCTAATTCTCTGGGATTCAGATAAAAGTGAATCTAATGCTGAATAATCATCTTCTTTACCTGAAGGAGAAAAGTGGTACTAGAAGGGAATTTCATCACTTGCAAAATTTAAAAATACTATCAAGTTCTACAGTGAGTGTTTTTTGTACTCATGATGTTTATTCTAGATATTTTTATATTTATGGAATAACACAATATATGACAGGTTGTATCTAGATTCCTAAAGTTAGCATAATGTTTCAATGATTTGTCCATATTGCAATACACATCATTACTTCATTAATTTTTTTGCTGAATAATATTCAATATATGTACATACCACAATGTATTCATTCATTTACCTATTGGTGGACATTGGGCTATTTATATCTTTTGGTAATGGTGATTCATACTACTATAATATGAACAAGTATGTACTACTATATATAATTTGTACTACTATACTATGAACAAATATACATTTTTTAAATATTTATTTTTTAGTTATAGGTGGACACAATATCTTCATTGTTTTTTTTTTCATGTGGTACTGAGGATTGAACCAAGCACCCCACGCATGCGAGGTGAGCGCCCTCCTTCTGAGCCACAATCCCAGCCTGTGTTATATACATTTTTGAGTATTTGTTTTCAGTTATTTTGAATATATATCTTGGAGTAGAATTGCTGAAATGTATGCTTAATTATTTGATTAATTGTCATAATGCTTTTTAAAATGTATTTATTTATTCTAATTAGGTATGTATGGCAACAGAATGCATTTTATTCATTGCACACAATTGGAGCACAACTTTTCATTTCTCTGTAGACCATGTAGTGTCACACCATATGTGCAGTCATACATGTACCTAGGCTAATAATGTCTATCTCATTCCACCATCTTTCCTTTCCCCATTCTTCCACCCCTTCACTTCCTCCCCTTTGTCCAATCACAGTTCCTCCATTTTTCCCATCCCTCTCACCCCATTATGGATCAATATCCACTTATCAGAGAGAACATTTGGATTTAGTTTTTTAGGGATTGGCTTACTTAACTTAGCATGATATTCTCCAACTCCTTCCATTTACCTGAAAATGCCATAATTTTATTGTCTTTGAATGCTGAGTAACATTCCATTGTGTATATATACCACAGTTTCTTTATTCATTTATCTATTGAAGGGCATGTAGGTTGGTTCCACACTTTAGCTTTTTTGAATTGAGTTGCTATAACCATTGATGTGGCTGTGTCATTGTAGTATGCTGATTTTAAGTACTTTGGTATAGACTGAGTAGTGGAATAGCTGGGTCAAATGGTGGTTCCATTCTAAGTTTTCTAAGGAATCTGCATACTGCTTTTTATATTGGTAGCAGCAATTTGCAGTACCATCAGCAATGTATGAGTATCCTTTTCTCCTACATCCTCATCAACACTAATTGTTTTTTGTATTCTTGATAGCTACCATTCTGACTGGTGTGAGATGAAATCTTAAGAGTAGTTTTGATTTTCATTTCTCTAATTACTAGAGATGTTGAACATTTTTTCATTTATTTGTTGATCAATTGCATATCTTCTTCCACAAAATGTCTGTTCAACTCCTTAGCCAATTTATTGAATGGATTATTTGGTTTTGGGATTTCCTTTCTTTTTTTTTTGGTGTTAAGTTTTTTGAGTTCTTTATATATATCCTGAAGATTAGTGCTGTATCTGATGTGTGTGTGTGGTAAAAATTTGCTCCAATTCTATAGAGAGGTTTTAATACTAGAATCTTTGACTCCAATGTCAATTTAATTTCTTGATATATGTAAGTGGTCTTCAATCTGAAGTCTCCAGACCAGTAGTATCAGCATCACTTAAAAAAATTGTAAGAAAACAAAATTGCTTAGCTTCACCACACCTGATCAGAAAATTGAGGGGGCAGCGCAGGAATGTCTTTCAAACAAGCCATCTTGCTGATTCTGATGCCACCTGTTGTGCTATGTAAAACTGCATTGAGTACTCATTGACAGCCTCAAGATATTTTGTACAATGATAAGCAAAAGAGGGGCCCTGCCGTCATGCCACAGATTGTAATAGGGTTTCAAAGAAAAAAATATAAAATACTTTTAATAAACTCTTCTATTAATTGTTTATTATGAACCAATCTTGCCACTTCCTGTGCAACATTTATTCAGTTTCCCAAACAGGGCAATGAGAAGATTGGAAAAAAACGACAAATAGATACAAATATAGAGAAAGCTGGACTCAGTGGACCAACCAAACTCCTGATGGGAAACAGACTGGCCAGGAGCAGGCTCTGTACATTTATTATATAGGTTTCAACATCAAAGGGATTCACTGTAAGAAAGTTACTTTAAAACAGAACTGAGGTCAAAAGTTTAAACAGCCCAATTACAGTAAACAACTTGTACCCACAATTCTCCAACCCTGGACAGCTGGCTTTTGAACCTTATGCCATGAACTGATAAATTCCATGGCAACTATGGAATTTCCCTTTGAACAGGGCAACACTATACAAGTGGGTGATTTTCTTGGTGCTTTTGAAATGAGAACTTCCCAAGAGAGGTTTCACCTCTGTCTCTGGGAAGTTCATGGACTGTAATTCATTCATCTCTTCTGACATAATCTCATTTGGGAAGTAATATCATTGTTCCATTTGGTAGATCAGGAAAATGCAGTGCAGTGATGAAATATGATATATACAATTTTTATAACTGGATAATGATAGAAATATTGTTTAATCTTTGTTCTTTGTTTTGTTAAGGTATGTAAACAAGTCAGATTGGCACCTGTTATTTTGCCAGAGAAATGTTAGTCTGTAAACAAGTCTGCATGGTGCCTGGCAAAATGCCAGAGGGAGTGGTTTGTGAAGTAACAAAAGCGAGTCATTAAGTCTGGAGATTCCTTATTGGTTGACTGCTGTATCTATTTTATGCTAATTAGATAAGCTGTGTAAAATGTATAAATACCACTCCTGTCCTACAATAAACGACTTCCATTCCTGCTGTATCAATGTACACAAGTTATTCGTCACCCCCCCATCCCCCCACCCCCAGTTATTTTGCTGCAGCCTGACTGCAGCATGTTTCATATTGAAATGGGCCAAGATAGAATCTCTTATCGGATTGGGGCAAAACTTCAAGCATGTTTACTATATGTGATAGTTTAAGATTATGCAACAAAGAAGAAATCATGTATTGCTGGGAGCCATCAGCCAAGTAGGTATGACAATCTCCTTGCCAGCTTACTTCCATGCTGTCAAGTGGAAGAACTTCTGAAAGGTGACCTTGCTCAAGGACCAGGGCGGTTTAGCATAATAGGAGATTAGGGTGTTCCCCCTTTAGAATAGGGCAGTTTAGCATAATAGGAGATTAGGGTGTTCCCCCTTTAGAATAGGGTGTATCCTGCTGCTGAGTTCCTCTTGAGTTCTTAGGGTCAGACAGTATATTTTGGGAGACAGAAGCCCATGCGGAGTGGATTTGGGCAGAGTAGTGGATTTGGGCAGAGAGTGGATTTGGGCAGAGAACGTGGATTCCCCCAGAACGTGTTTGTAGACGGCCCGTGTGAGTTCGGGAATAAAGAATTGCTGTTTGAATCTACAAGCTGTGTGGAGACTCGTGATTTGTGCCCAGCCAGAGACTGCAGCAATGTATTTCACTGTGTATTCCACTCTTTGCTATTCCCCACCCTTTTGTGTGTGCTTGTCTGAGGCAATCCTTACATGAGGACCCACATATGTTTAGCACATGCTGTTTCCTGTTATACATCATTAAATATACTCAAACTACTTCAATAGCTCATAGTATAAGTATTTAATTAACTTATGGTCAATGCCATGTGAACTACTAAAAAAATAATACCTTATTTAGCTCAGGCATCATATAGCCATTTCCTAATATTGTAGGATCATAGTTATAGAGAGATTTTAGACATGTCAGTCAAATTTCCACATTTGCAAGCATGTGCTTATATATTTCTACTTTTGTAAGTCTTCTTTCAAATGCTTCTTCATTTATTTTTCATGTATAAATATACAGTTGTTAAAATAAAGAATGCAATGTTTTTGGAATAAATGTGTTCAAAGGAAAACTATACTATAACATTTAGATGAATTTGTTAGTTCCAGAAAAAGACTGGTTCTTGAGGATAAGGTCAGCAGAGAATCACTATGATTCCATAGCAGCTTCTGAAGTTTCAGATCTCACAAGTCCAAAGAGAATTGTCATTCTCAAAATCAATGCATTTCAGATCTTCAGAGTTTATAGTATTGTCATTAAAACTATCCAAATGGGAATAATAGCAAGTGACTTCTCCTTTCCATTAAAACTACTTGTACAATCAGCACCATAAAATATAATGAGTTTAACAACAACAATGACAAAACTATGTGCATTAAAGAAATGCATACTGGGACCAAATTTTGATTCTACATTTTACTAGCTTTTTAAAGTTTAACTAGTTACATAGCTTCATTCAGTTTCAATTTCCCCACTTGTCAAATTGAAAATTTGCAAGGTGTGAGGATTCATTGAGACAACTAATATATAATTCTTTTCTATAGACCTCCAATTCTTCATACTTCCCCCTACATCCATGGTTTCACAAGGTGATACAAGACCTCTGGAGAACGATTTAGTAAGGACGGATCTAAAATCCAAAAATCTCCATCCCAATCCTGGGTTTAAGACCAGCTGACCATAATAGCTTTGTGATTCTCTGTCCACGCTTGAAGACTCTATGAAAGTTAAATATCATGAAGAAGTAACGAGCTTACTACAACACTAACATCTTTCTTTCATTCCTTCATTCCATCCATCATTCTCTCCATCTTTCTTCTATTCTTTCAAATATCCTTTTATTAAGTTGTTGTGTGTGGATCCTGAAGTAGAATGCCCAGGGTTTTAATCCTGACACCAACAAAATTAATTTTGTGACCTGAAAAAGTTACTTAACCTCTCTAAGCCTGAACTCTTCCTATGCTAACCTTAAATAGTAGTGGCATTTACTGCCAAGGCATGTTTTAACCACTAAGTAAGAGAATGCAAATACCATTACATAGTTCCTAGGATAAAGAATTCAGGAAATGTTAGCTATTAGACTTGTTATATTTATCATTAAACAATGTTATTATTCTTCTCTTAAAAATGTATTTATTTATTTATTATTTGTTCTTTTTTGTTATACATGATAGCAGAATCTATTTAGATATATTATACAAACATGTAATATATCTTATTCTAATTAGGATCCCAGTCTTGTGAATGTACACAATATTGAGATTCACTGGGATTTCTATCCCTTCGTTCCCCTTTGTCTAATCCACTGAACTTTTATTCTTCCCCTCTATAGTTTTATAATCTGTCTTTCTTATGTCACTACTACCTCAACTGCTCTCAGACTTCTACCAAATGTTGGATCTGCATTCGCACAAAAACCTAAGCTGACCAAAATCGCTCTCCCTGTGCTTAAGGAATATACATTCTGTGGGTACATATATAACATACAAATAGATGAAAATTGAAAACATTGTAATTATTTGCAAGAAAACCACTTTGGGGGGAAAATTGAGAAAATCAGAAGTAACCAATTTTAGGATGATTGAGAGTATCCTCTGTTCTTTTTGTGGAAGGGACTTTTAAGTGAAGACCTGACAAAAAGTTATCACATATGAAAAATAGGCGAGGCTACATAAGTGAGGAAGAGAAAGGAAGTTTGGGGAGAAAACTTGAGAAAATGTCATATTAGGTCTCAGGCCATACAGGCTTCCTAGATAGGGATGCAAGATTGCTTTCATTTGAAGCATATTTGTGAAGCATTTTGCCATATTCTTATGAGGATTGTGTGTCTGTTGTTGACGTTATTGATTTTACTCTTCTTTGTAGCATTTAAACCTATTGAAGTATTTATAGGGCATTCTGCTGTACTGCACATGTACAAGAGAAAATACCTGCCATACAAAAAGAAAGATAAATACAACAAACATCAAATAAACAATGCTAAAATCTTTAAACTGTGCATCAGTTAAGGTTTTAATTTACTAAAGCTGTTTTCTTAATTCTGTAGGCTTTGTTCACAGATGGCAATATTTAAATCATGGAGTTAACATAAAGTGATAAAAGAAAAAAATCTTGGTGGTGTGATGTATCCAGTAAACCAGAAGTCTGCTAACTTGCCAATTAAATTTGACAACTCCTTAAAACATTTAATCCCACAGATGCGATATGACAATCCCAAAGTGGGAACAGTACATGAAATATTGCATTCTGCTCATTCACTTAGCTGTTCTTTCTTAAAGCAGCACAATCAGAATTTCATTTAAGAGATAGTGGAAAATTCAGTTAGTATACAGACACCAGATGCAAACCCTTGTCTCTGTCACTTAGAAGAATCAAACGAAGATCTTTGAATGTTAAACATTTTCAATTGTACTCTTATTTTTTTAATTTATTGCCATTTTCTTGCCCGCATTAAAAATGTGAGAGCATAGCATGCAATCTTCTTCAAAATCATTGAACAAAATTTTAGTTTTATTTCTGGAATTATTTTTTAATAACTAACAAAAATATGATTTTGTTTTACTATTAGGGGATGGTAATATCTGTGTTTTAAAAGGTCAATAATTCATCCCTAAGGTTTGAATTAAACTTTCTACTGCCAGTGGTTTTACATTCTCTTCAGGTGGACATGTTGTTCAGTGCTGTGATTAATTGGGGGTAAGCCTGATTCTTTATATTTAAAACCCACTAGTTAGTGGAAGTGAGAAATGAATTGTGCCAAGAGCCTTCAGTTCTATTTTTATTAATAGAGTAGACTATATAGATCATAAAAACAATCTTCTTATTTATAAGAGTCAATCTAATATCTTGTTAAACAAGAGTTATTATTATTGAGCTTAAACTATTGAAGTGTGTTATACCAAAGAGCCACTTCCCACACTGAAGAATACTGCCATGAACACTAGCATGTTAAGCACATGCTAATGGGCTCTCTGCAGCCTGATAAGTTATTGATTATCTCAGCTGGCATAATTCGTATCAGGAAGAGACAGTGCAGTTAACTGGAATGTAAGTCCTTCCTTTTTGCCACTTAAAACAGCCTCACATGCTCATCTGTCACTTCAGTCATGGCCATGGTAACAGACAGAGGCTTTGTCCACAGGTGGATGGGTCCTTTCAAAAAGGAGCAGTGCTGAGCACTATTAAACTCTGGCCCAGAAAATTTCAACTCCTATTGTACCTATTAATCTAAACAGTCACTGAAATGCCAGATGGAAGAACAGTTCAAAGCCACTTGCCATTGTTCTCTCACTAATGCAAATGGTAAAAATTATACTGAAGTTTCTATTTTGTTCATTTTTACCAAGATAGAACTGAAATGAAAAAAAGGATAAAGATTATATGTGATTATAAAAGGCTATGCTAAAAAAAATTCACATGGTAACAGCCAGCATATTATTTTAAAGCATTTCTATAGAAATGATTTCTCCATTGTGAATAATATTTAAACACGTGCAAAAAAAATAATTTTACAGAGCATTTTCCCCACACAAAGTTGTGATCAGTATGGTTTGTTATGTGCACTGGAAATTGGAACCCTTACAATCTGTGCTTCAGCTGACACCTCTCTCCTCACATTGCTGCTTTTTATAATGGGAAGAGAAATGCATGTTGAAAATTGTAAAGAAGCAATAAAATAGCTTTTAAATAAAGAAATATATTATTGTGAAGTTATTTAGGCATTGTAAACTGGCAAGATTTCATTACACACTGCTATGTCTATTCATTTGTGAAAATGTTTAAAATTGCTCAAAAGGGTTTAGTTTCATGTTTTGGAGGAATGGTAAGTTTAGTGTGACGGTTTGCTTAAAGGGGGAATAGGAGAAAGAAAAAAATGTCCCTTAGTAACTAAATTTTTAATAGAATTTTTCCACACCTATTTAATATAATATTTTGTCTAACAGAGAAGCAGCCATTTATTATAGCTATTTATGATAGTCAGATATAGACATTTATGATAGCTAGAGAATAAACTCTCACCTGGCATTATTCATTGATATCAGCCTAGAGGAATTGCTCTATTGTTTTGATGATAATGCTTTCTCCTTTTATCTATAATATAACAGCCACAAAATTCTCATGGAATATGTAAAGGGATAAACCTATAATAACAACCACAAAATTCTCATGGAATATGTAAAGTGTTAAAGTGGCAATATGCATGAAACAATGAACCACATAAAGCAATAGGTATGGTGTTAAAATTTGAGGCTTGCCAGAACAGTGGTGCACGTCTGTAATTCCAGCTGCTCCTGAGGCTAAGGAGGAGGATCACGAGTTGAAAGTCAGTCTCAGGAATTTAGCAAGGCCCTAAGAAACTCAGCAAGACTCTGTCTCTAAATAAAAATGTAAAAAAGGTCTGGGGATATTGCTCAGTGATTAAGTGCCCTGGGTTCAAATGCCCATACCAAAAAAAAAAAGCTTTAAGACTTGCTAGTCAGAAATACCTAAATACCTGGGCTTTAATGCTAGCAGTGTGACCTGAAGTAAGACAATTCCACTTCATATCTCTCAGTATTTTCAGTGATATAATGGGAGTTATTAAGGCACCTACTCCTTCGCAAATTAAAGTAGATAACGCCTGTAAAGCACTTATAAGGCATTTGATATAGATAAAAACATGATTACATTAACATATAGTTCAATTTTCTTGAGTTAATAGTACTCAAGACAATGTGTTCACACTGAATCACAATCAGTTATATAAATAAACCCATACAATTAATAGAAATGTTAGTACTACAAACAAGTCTCTTTAAAGCACTACCCGCCAAATGTGAGATCAGGGTCTTCTCATGTTCAGAAGTATCCTGTAGAATTTTATTACACCAATTTCTTTTTGTCTATATTGTGCATATATCTGTGCCTGGCTAAGACAGCACACTCTGTCATTAGCTTTTCAATAACATTGCAATTGGTATTCCCCAACCTCACTTTCTCCTGAACACAGGTTTTACTTTTAACTTAGCCTTTCATTACTCACAAAAGAATATGCAGTGTCTCAGTCCCCAGCTCTATCTCTGTGTTCCTGGGGTTGTTCATCTCTTCACCATTAAGTGGTAATGTCATGTTCACAGGCTAGCTTCTCATTTTTTACTGATCAAGCTATTATTTCCTTTTATAAAGCTTTGTTCCAAAGACTCAGCTTACACCTGTTAGAAGTTTATGTCATTAGTGACTTTGCCAAATAAAACTGATAGAAAAATAAACTATCAAGATTTTTTTTAAATCTAGTTAGTTAGAAAATGATTAAATTAGTGTGTTACACTGAGATTGTCATTGTAATAGCATTTGTACATCATAACTGGTAGTCATTCTTCCTTGCCAGATTATGAAAGATTTAGACTAAAATAATTGTTCTAAGTACCAAATATTATAATAGGCCAGCGATTCAGGCCCAAAATAGTTTGGTGACTCAAATCCAGAACTGCCAGGAACCTGTTGTCTATAGTGGGATGCTGAGTTCGGGACTCCAACACAATCCCTTCACTTTCACCAAGAGGGTTCTATGCTGTGCCCACAGAACCCTAGCTAGATAGAGTACTATTGATAGTGATATGCTTAGCAGAAAATTTATTTTGATACTGTTCTGCATAATTTTTGATGTCTACTTCTATATTCATTTTATCAATTAACATAGATATATTAATCCAATGTCAAAAGTTTTAAATACACCCTTTCTCTGAAATCTGATCTCACAAATATTTCTGTGCTTATCCATAAAATTCATAAAATATGTTCTATTGCCACACTTCTTCATCTTTCTAAATACCAGATAATAGAGCTTTATTTTGTACAAATGTAAAGGGTAAGAAATACTTACTGGTGGACTGCTTTCCTTTCTTAGTTAAATTGTTAATTTTGCTGGTATTTTGTATTGAGATCCAAAGAAAGAACCATAGGAGAAAAACGAAATTTGGGGATCATCACAAAATTTTTTTCAGATCAACAGTTCTCTGAAGTAGAGAAAATTTAAGTAAATTAGAATAGTTCAATAAAATCTTCATATGCCAATTGTTTAAGAACTTGAAATCTTTTAGTCAATAATTAAGCCTAAGTATTAGGTGGAAGAATACAAACAGATTGTTTTAACCTGCAAACTTTCTAGTTTAGAGCAAGGGATAACAAAAGTACATATTCCATTGTATTCTGACTCTCTCTTCCTCTTCTTTCTTCTCTGTGGCATTGCTGAGACCTGGGACTTTTAGTTTTGCAGCTTTGGAAAAAGGTATGTACTTTTTTTGGTGGGAGTGGTCACAAAAAGTTGTGGCTATAATTAATTCAAATAGTCTAAATAATATAGTGCCAGAGAACTATGGTTCTCATGCCAAATCCTGCTACATATTTTGTAAATTGGATTATATTGTAACATGGAACGTAGCCAATTTGAGTGCTACAATGGTAGAGTTGAGTAGTTGGGACAGAGATGGTGTGTCCTAAAAAGCCTAAAATACTTACTATCTGACCTTCACAGAAAGTTTGTCAAACACTGTCCTAATGCCTGTTTTCCCCTTCCTTCCTTTTTTCTTTCATTTTCCTCCTTTCTACTTATCTTCCTTTCGCATCCTTTTTACTCCCTTCATGTTTCCTCCCTACTCACTCTCTCCTCTCCTCTCCTTTCTTCTCTTCTTTTCCTCCCCTCCCCTCCCTCCCTTGTTCTCTTCCTTCTTTCCTTCCTTCCTTCCTTCTTTCTTTCTTTTCTTCCGCCCTCCCTCTCTCCCTTTCTTCCTTCCTTTTTTTTCTTTCTTTCTTCCTCTGGATAAAGGTCTCTCTATGCCCAGTTCTCCAATGCTTGTAACCAAAATACCTGACAAGAACAACTTAGAGAAGGAAAAGTGGTTCATGGTCAGGCAATTCCATTGTTCAAGGCCAAAGGTGAGACAGAACATCTTAGTAGAAGAACAAAACAGTGGAATGACGCTCAACTCATAGCAGCCAGGAAGCAGAGACAGTGCAACAGGAGCCAGGGACAAAACATAATCCCCAAGGGCATGCTCCCAGTGACCCACATCTTGGAGCCATACCCCACCAGGCTACAGTTAACACCATTCAAAATTTTAATTCATCAAACAGATTAATGTATGATGAGGTTACAGCTATAAAAATATAATCATTTCACCTCTGAACATTCCTTCATTGCCTAAAACATGATCTGAGGGGACACTTCATATGCAAATCATAGCAGTCTACTATGTGAGTCAAGGTCTCAGCTAAACTCTGAGAATACATCAATAAAACCCAATTTCTACAGTGATTAGTAGGTACAGAGAGGTAAAACTTGCAGTAGCAAGTGCTATGATAAGATCATAGGTAATCTTTTAAACAGGTCTTTGGGAGTCACAGAAGGTTTTCTGAAGTAAAAGATCTTTATGGTGACATCTGTAAAAGGAGTGAAAGTTTGGTAGAAAAGTATGAAAGAGGAACATTATTTGCAAAATAACTGTAATCCCAGAATTTTGCACTTTTAAGAACTTAAAAAGTGTTCAGCATTGTGGGAATGTTATGGTTATGAGTACTAATAGGTAAGTTGAGACAGCTGAGCAGTGGCTGGCCAATGAATGGCCTTAAAAACCATAGTTCAGGACTGAATTTATTATTGCAAAGTAATGGAAATGTCCACAAAGGGAGGAAGCTTGTTGCAATGGATTAAAAGCCAAATTAGACTTTTAAAAAAGTATCTAGTTATCATTCTAGAAAGTGAATTTGGGAAAATATTTTTGGCATAATTATAAGTCATATGATTTGAAATACTCTGAAAAAGTAAACAAATAAAAAGAAATTGGTTAATACTAGTAATAAATCTAGGTGTGATTTCTTTGAAGAATTTGATGGTATTACACAAAGGGCACAGAGATTATCAAATCCTACATTACTAACGCATGTTGATCAAAGATACAATGTCAAAATAGGAAAAAAATACTGCATGATAATAATAAAAATTGTTGACAAACCAATCATAAACTTGGGTTATAATATTATTTAGCCTCATGTATATTTACTTAGTATATATTTATGGAATATTTTCTAGTTTTCAGGAATCATTCTAAGTATTGGGAACATAGTAGTGAATAATACATTGTGCCTTCTCCATTCATGAAGAGCAAGTTGTAATGAAAGATATAGCAAAAAATAAGAAAAAAAATATAGAGTTGTGAGTTGTGAAATATGCTATGAGGGAAGAAATAACAGTGCCGCAGTCTCTGGCTGGGCACAAATCACGAGTCTCCACACAGCTTGTAGATTCAAACAGCAATTCTTTATTCACGAACTCACACCGGCCATCTACAAACACGTTCTGGGGGAATCCACGTTCTCTGCCCAAATCCACTACTCATGGGCTTCTGTCTCCCAAATACATTGTCTGACCTTAAGAACTCAAGAGGAAACCAGGCAGCAGGATACGCCGTATTCTAAAGGGGGAACACCCTAATCTCCTATTATGCTAAACCACCCTATTCTAAAGGGGGATCACCTTAATCTCCTATTATGCTAAACCAGGAACACCCTAAACACAGATCCGCCCTGGTCCTTGAGCAAGGTAACCTTACATGCAATGTCCTGCAAAATGTCCTATTTCCATGAGTCCTTCCACTAAAGAAACATGGGGGTATGCTGGCAAGGAAATTGTCATACCTACTTGGCTGATGGCTCCCAGCATCTCCCCCCTTCTGATTAATTAAACAACAAGTAATGTGGCTTAAGGACCGTGCCTGGTAGGTTGTCCAGTTCAACATATGGTTCTTACCCGTCATTGGAAAACTGACCTTTAGGCGTCAGCCTCCTGTCTTAGGTTGATACCACTGCAACTGGATCATACCCGTCACTGACTACCGGTCCAGCATACAGCCATACTTGTGGATAGGTCTATGCACCAGTGGGGGGGTGAGGTTCTTTGCCTCACCCCTGTTGGCCCCCAAATTTGGCCTTGGTGCCAGTGGGGGAGTGAGGTTAATGTGGCTTAAGGACCGTGCGTGCCTGGTAGGTTGTCCAATTCAACATATGGTTCTTACCCATCATCCCAGTTATTCTGCTGCAGCCGGACTGCAGCATAACAGGTTTGAGATAAAACAGACAATATAATGGTAGTTCATCTGTCTTAGAAAGGGAAATGGGGGAAATTGTTGTGATAAAGTGACATTTTGATTGATGCCTAAAGATGAGTAGATGATGATCATGGAAAGGGACATCATTTTCAGCAGAGTACAGCGCATGTGAGAGAAGATTCAAAGGATTCAAGTCTATTTTAAATTGCTTATAATTTGATTAGCGTGTATGTTTATTTAAATCCAGTATTATACTCTTTGACTTTTAATTACATAATTTTGTGCATTCATAGTTAATATAACTAAATTACATTTATACTTAATTTATTATAGTTC
The DNA here is from genome assembly GCF_048772815.1 of Callospermophilus lateralis. Lineage (NCBI taxonomy): Eukaryota > Metazoa > Chordata > Mammalia > Rodentia > Sciuridae > Callospermophilus > Callospermophilus lateralis. The sequence continues at coordinate 1,397,499 of NW_027510158.1, read as the reverse complement.
ATGATTTATATTTGTCTCAGATTTTCATGTTTTCCTTTCTTCTTTTATTGACTTTAAATTATATCACTCATCATAAGTGAATTTGTACTCTATAAAAGATCATAAATTATAAAGTTCTATTTTTCTCATTTAGAGTTTTCATTTTATCTTCTTGCTTTAGTGATTTCCATCTTTTCCAAACAATTTTTATTTTTCACTTTTCTTAATCCCTGCACCCGTAAGTCACAAAATTACTGTATGATTGTCAGACATGCTTATAATGGTACATCATATGACTGAATTTTCTCCCACAGACTCAGTTGAAATCATGGTAGTATTTTCTATGTCAAATCTATTAAGTAGAAGGTGCAACTCTGTCTTTTTCTCCTTATGCAACTGCAGAAGATAACTTCACAGAGGATGGAAAATTTTAAAGGTAGAAAAAAAATTCAGAGTTCCTGAAGTAGTAGAAGAAATCCCCACCAATTAGAAACAACTTCCTTGAAGTTTGTATTATTGAAAGCCTATCAACACAAATTAGAAAAGATGATCATTTGAAATCAGTATAAAAAGAGCATATATTAAGGAACAATATTCTATAGCATGTGATGAATTGGACTTGGGGGAGTAGAAATGTTGCTGAGATACACATGAGCAACTCCGTGATTGGTAGTGTCATTTCCTAAAAAGGAAAGACAGAGAGATAAACAAAACAGAAAAGGGAAAATTGAGTTTAGTTTCGGTTACATGTGTCCCAAATTCCTTTTAATCTAAACCAAAATCTAATCATTGTGTTTCTCCTTCTAGCTGTCTGAATAGTAAAGGAACACAAAGGAGGGAATATCATATTGTCACAAATGAAGATAAATAAATCATTCCTGACCATGTACAGGGACCACGTGCTTATTAATGAACAGGAGTCCATCACTAGCCTGGACTCTGCCCCATTGGCATGTTAATACCTCTCATTTTGGAAGGTATTGGAAATAATAGAATGATCATACTTGAGTGAGCAAAGAAATAGGCAGAAATGTCTACTGCTATATAACTTGGAAAATTTGGGGTGAACTGGATTGCATAGACAAGAAAGAAATAAAAGAAGGTGAAGAGCCAAGTTTGACTCTGGGTTAGAACTGAAGAACAGAGGAGACAGAGGGTCTAGTGGTACAATAAAGATGAAGGATTTATTTTTAAAAGGACCCAGGGGATAACATGGGACACTGTCAAAAGATTTAAATGACAGTAACTCTGGTCTAGTATCTAGATTGAAATACATTTATTTAGGATATAAGTAACTATGAGGATGCAATGGTGGGCCAATGAGAAAGTACATACAAGAAAAGGGGGGGGGGGGATTGAAGGCAAGTAGTTAGAGAGGAAGGGTTATAGGAGAAAATAATATGAAGAGAAGATTCTAGAGCATCCTAGGAGGGATAAATATTTAAACATAAACAACATAAAAATAGAAATTAAATCTTATATCCATTTACTTTCTGAATATGGTAAGCACTATGCAGTGTTCCATGCTTTTTGTAACTAGTAGAACCATAGCAATATTAATAAAAGAAGATTTACTGGGGAAAGGGAGTTGAAGACAGTTTAATGGCCTAGCAATTTTTTTGTGGTTTGAAGAATAATACACAGGTGAATAGATATTTTGATAATTCTAGTTCTTTACTTTTATTTTTTTCTTCCCTTAAGCAATACTATTCTCTCAAGTTGGAGAAGGACCAACTTCATTCTTTTTTGCCCTAGAGCCTCCCAGTAACCCCCACACTTGCTGGGAAGACCAAAAGACTGAAAGGGAAATTACACCTGGCTAAGTTTTTCTTTAAACTTGAGGGAGTCTTAAGAAAATGATAATTTAGGAATCTCATAACAGATTGAAAGTTATTTAAAGTATTATACTTTAATCCCAAAACCTTATTCCATCCCTTGAAATCATTTTATAAAAATATTTTATTCATGACTTTGCAAATGGCATGAGTGAGTTTTACATATGTTTATTGCTTTCCCACACAAACACAAAAATAACTCAGCTATGATTACATATTACTGACTGTATATAAATTGCAAATCTGCTACCAAGAATTCATGGCATTTTCCTGTGAACTTAAAACTATTCTAAAAAATAAAATCTATTAAAAATTTTGCAGGCACAACTCCAGGAAGTCATGTTATACAGTCTGAATTTTTTTATAGGATATATTTTGTATCCTACATATTCAGCCTATAGGAGAGTTAGTGGAGGACATAAAAGTCAAAGTCCACACATAGCCATCTGTCTGAGGGCTTCACAGAGGAGAAGAGCTCAAATCACCTTATGACAATCCATTAACAATTTTCTTTGGGATAAATTTTTTACATCATCATGCTTTCTTATAGGCACTTACTAATATCAATCTGACAAATGATATCTCTCCCATTTTGCTTCATCTAACTACATATAATTTAATTTTAAGATGCTGCTTTTATTATAGAGGTTTTTCAGGAAATAATTTATAAGGTTGAACTAGCTGAAATCAGCACTTCTTATCAATTTACTGGCATTTTTAATGTTTTTATGATTTTATGTTTTCCTGAAGTACCTAAGTAGATTTAACCCAACATTAATGTGTCCTTTTCTTTTTAAGTCTGAATAACAATGATCCTGTCTCAATGAGCTCCTTTCCTGAGAGGTGGATCATTCATTTTTCTCATCCTTTAACTTTAACCATACACAGCCCACATCATAACTGTCCTTATTGGCGGAACATTCCAGCTATGGAAAAGAAAAATGGAGAAACTCCTTCAGGGTAAATGAACCTGTAGTACAGAGGATAGAAGGCATAAAATAAATCAGGTAGTTTTTGCATCCAAAACTACCTGATTTATTTCATTCCTAGCTATCTAATACAGAACAAATTTGAATGTGATACTTATACGGTAACCCCAAACATTTTATGTTTTTGCTTCCATTTACTTATTTTTCTTTTACTATGAACATTTTGTTACCATTCACTGAGATCTTAGAACCATGAGCCACATTAATTTATGACTCTTGGCATTCATTACTTCTTTATGTGCCCACAAAAACTCCTGGACTAGTATTTTCACCAAGTGTTTTTGATAATTTTTAAGATTTTTCCTATGAGATACTGGTTTATCTTAACACATTATTAACCAAGTATCCTCTTGAACAGTCTTACCATTCTAGCCATCTCCCAAACTAGACATATCACATATCTCATTGGAAATTTCTTCTTGACATATTACTTACTGTCTTCACCTGTTCTGTGTTCTAGTTCTGACCACTCTTTGGCTTTCTTCTGTTTTGTTTTCTGAAACCATTCCTAAATAGAGGCATGGCAAAAGATACTTTATCTACTCCCCTTCTAATAGGCTTCTACATTCTGACTATGCATTATTGCATCCATATCAAGGATGTGACTGGCAATGATTCCCTATCATCCCTCTAGTCTCTACTCACTATTTTTAATCTACACTCTCACTAAAGTATGGGGCATATTTGTATTAATACCATATCTTTATACACCTGTCAATTCTTCTGTTTTCCCAACCTAGACATTTTATGATATTTTAGCAATATACTAGAGAGATATAGGACCATGGTGAACCTCAGTTTTACTTGAAAAACTATAATTCTAATATGATTTTCTAGTCAGAGCTCAGTAGTTGTTCTCGTTTCTTATTTTCATAAAAAATACAACCATTTTACAAAGATCATCTTCCCCTAACCAATTTTCCAAAGCCTATCTATATTCTGCCATGTTTACAAGTTTGCTGTACAATTTTTTCTATTTAACATTGATCCTCTACTTCTGCTTTGGATCCCATTAGCTATGGCCAAGTCAGAAAGCTGTTTGTGCTGTTTATTTCATCGTCTGTCTTCTCCCACAGAGACACTTACAGTTTAAATGGAAAGAAACAAATCCTTTGGTACCATGTTACTCTATAGCTCCCTTCCATCTCCTCGCTTCCTTTTGGAACAGAATTCCATAGTTACCTCCACATTCTGTCCTGAATATCTCGCCTCCCATTCTCACCTTCCACCACCTTACTGCAGTTTTCACTCCCCATATGCCACTTAACTCATATTTACAAGATGACAGTGAGTATACCCTACTGAACCATTCCCTTTGGACAAGTCTCTGTCTTCATTTTACTCACACTCTCAGCAAACTTTCAATGATAAGTCCTACCTTCTAGAAACATTTTATTCATGTGGTCAGACAACTCACATTCCTGATTTTTCTTCTACTTCACTAAAGGCTCCTTATTCATCTTTATCACCTATTTTATCTTTACACAGCCTCTCGGTATCAGAGATTTCCAGGACTTGGGGTGTTCTCATTTAATCTCATGGCTCATTTATAATAATAGCAACCAAACTAATAAAGGTTAAAACAACTACAAAACAGATACTGCTAATTAACTCTAATGATTAATTGTCAGGAAAAAAAAGTTTTCTTTTGTAAATGATCAAACTGAGTGCCAGAAAAATCTGGTGTCTTGATCAAATTTACAATGTTAACACAGCATGCCAGGGATTCACATTCTGACTATTTGGCTCTTGAGCTCATTACTTCAGCCTGTATGGTATACACCAACTGCATATACCCAGCTCTGACCTCTCAATGGGCACTGGAATCTTATAACTTCTTATCCAACATTTATCCACATTTTAGAGACCTAGCCATATCTAAAAGTAAATACATACAAAACTGAGTTCTTGGTTTCTTCTCAATACCACTTTTTTTTCGTCTTCCCTCTGTGACAGAGACAATTCCCTGAAAGAGTTCCTATTTCTCTGTGTTCATCTCACTGTTTTCAGGTATATTGGGTTTCTGATGGCATTTCAACCTATTTTCTAGTAATAGTCTTTGCATCTTTCCTTTTATGCACCAGGAATGCCCTCTACCAAGAGCTCCTATGACTCGCTCACTCTCTTTATTGGAATCTGTGCCCAAATATCACTTTCTCCTAAAAAACCTTTCCATGTGTTAAATATCATCACATTGCTTGTTTTCACTAAGTTTTTCTCTGTCTGACTTATTTTACTTTTCTTCATAAAGTTTAAGTTCGTCTGAAATTAAATACTTTTTACTTGCTTCTCATTTGTCTATTAAAATAAAGACTTCATTAGGAGAAACATTATTAACCAAGAAGTCATTCCCCTGTTTATAACTTCTTCATTTTCTTTTGGCCTCCTTTTCCCATTATTATCAGTTTCTATCAGTATCACATTTATCTACGGATGCCCAATAGAAATGATGTAATATTTTTTTCTATGAAGTTGTCTATGATTCCTCCAGATAAAATATTAAACTCATATTTTTTACACAAATTCTAACTTTGAATTCCTACTATAGATTTATCACATCCTACCTAGTGGTAAAATGTAACTGCTGCTGTTTGTCTCCCTTGTGCAATTATGTTTAATTATGTTTTCTATTTCAGTCACCAAACATTTGCTGACACTCTCATGTTGCCTTTATGTGGCAAACTTGTGTCATCAATTCTGTATGTCCCAAAGGCCAGACACAGTTACTTGCATATAGCAGCCACTCAATAAATATTTGTGAAACTGGTGAATCTTCCTGTTTGTGAAAAAATGTATTAATTCTTCAACTTGAATAATATGATTTAATTATTATGATATTTAATTACTTGGGAAAAAACATCTGTGAATACTCTGGTAACGATACATAGGGTGATCTCATCTATTTATTTTATATATTCTACCTTTTGTGTATTGGGTTTTCCTAGAGGGAAAGCATTTCCTAGAAATGCTTATGGTTCTTAATGATGTACCACAATCTACTTCTTACTATTTTGCCTATAGTAAATTGGAAACCAGATGACATGCACCTCCTCTCTGAGGTTATGTTTGTTTGTTGAGTGACCCACATTGACTGCTCCAAATTCACAATCACTATTAAAACCCAACAAAGCCCAGGAAGCAGCCCTTTCTATGCCTTTTGCAGATGCTTTCCAAATCTCCTTTTCTTAACAATGACAGGCAGGCTGTTGGAAGGCCTCCTAAGTCCCTTGGACTTGAACTTCTTATACTGACACTGGCTGCACAGATTAGTTTGGCATAAATAACAGCTGCTTTAGCCTCTTGTGATATAATTTTTGACAAACTATCTGATGTCTTATCTAAGAAGTAGAACTAGAAATAACATCAGAGGGAGATTTCATTTTATTTGTTGAACTACTGGAATCCAGGATTTGTGTATAATCCAAAAATATTTGTCAGAAATGTCAAATGTTTGTTTGCCCACAGAAACCAATAATTTCTCTTCCTAGATGCATTACATTTTCCAAATTCTCAAAAAAAAGAAACACTGCAATTACTATAGTTTATTAAATTTATATGTATACCTTCTGTTGTGTATTTAGCACAATAAAAACTATCTATAAATTCAAAATAACACAAATGTGGCTTATGTATTTTTCATCCAACAATCCCTATCATTGTTGAGTTTGTTCAGAATGAGGATGGAAGATATTAGAAAATGTCCCTGTCTCTTCCCTATTGAAAAATAAAACTCAACAGTTACTATTATGGTATTATGTAAAAATGTGGATGTGTAACCGATGTGATTCTGCAATCTTTGTAATGTTTTGAATAACCAATAAAAAAAATTAAAAAAAATAAATAAAAAAGAAACAGAAAAAAAAAGAAAAATAAAACTCTTTCAGTTTGTTGATTCCATGAAATTCTTTGCTTCCTTAGGAAAGTTCCTTATACTCTGTAAGGCAGCCTTGGAATGAACTATTATTTTGGCAGTTGTGTCACAATGTTGGCTCCTACTAATGTTGTGAGCCAATAAATTCCATTTGTGTGTGTGCACATATGTATGGGTTGTTTTCTTTCTTTCTTTAAAGCATCAACTGATGTGTAGCAAAGTTTCCATAAATTATGCTTATGCAACTGATTTATTTTAACCTAAATTCAAGACTCTAGGTTCCTCATTTAGGCAACCAATATTAGACTGTAATTTAATTTTATTACCTAATAAAAAGGCCACCCTCCTTTAATATGTGTCATCTGAAAGTCTAATAAAGATAGCCTCAACTTATGACTTTTACAAAATTGCTGAAGGGGCAGGACAGGACACAGAGCCTTGAGAAAACTACTCTGAACTGTTACCAATATATTTGCTGAATTCCTGCCATGAGAGGCTCCAGACTGGCTTCTATTCTTGTCCTTGTTCCCTGGCAGCTAATTGGGACCCCATATCATAGTGACAGAGCTAAAGAAGAAGTTGAGCCTGTCTTTCCTGTTCAAGATCTTCTTCTCTTTCCTGATAAGCTGTCAAAACCTTATCCACCTCGACTTTTATATTTAAAGAAGTCATGATTTGTTTGTCACTACCTGCAACTGATCCATACTAACCCCAGTGGGCTATTTTTATTTGTTTGTTTAATTTTCTAGGATTGTAATAAATATCCTATATGTGTGTTTATAAAATCAAAAAGCAATTGAAAACATATGAAATAAAAAACTTTTAATCTAGTAAAATCAAAGCTTATAATTTCTTCCAGATTTTATGTAAAATACATGTATCAGATTATATATAAAGCTGTAATAATAATACCACTTGTAGTTGGTTGAATTACATCTCCCCCAAATCAAGTCCACCTGCAAAATAAAATGTGATCTTATTTTGAAATAGAATCTTTGCAGATCTAATCAGTTAAAGACCTGGAAATAAAATTATTCTGGATTTATGATGGGCCCTATATGAAATGATTGGTGTCCTTACAAGGAATAGATATAGAACAAGAAACAAAGAAACCTATGACAAAAGAGTGAGGGAAATAGGAGTTATGCTTCCAAAGGCCAAGGAAGGGTAGTGCCACCAAAAGCTAAAAGAGGCCAGGAGTGATTCTTCCCTCAAACTACCAGAGGAACTCAGCCTTGAGGACACCTTGATTTTTAACTTCTGGCATCCTTAACAGTGACAGAATACAATTATGCTGCATTAGGTTTATTGTATTTTTATGCTACAACCCTAGAACCCTAAAATACAAATGTAAATACCCTTGGCATATTTTTTCACCTGTGACACATAATTCCCATTTCCAATGTCCTTGTCCAAATACACCATAGACCCTTTCCCAGATGAAAATCATGCTAAGAGCATGGGGAAAAATTAGGTTGATATAGATGGTATGGGTTTTTAAAATTTAGTTGTATAGGAGCATGAAATAAAACATGAATTACGTGAACCACTTAATACCAAAATTGATGTCTTTTGGCTGTTCCTGTAGCCTGCCTTTCAAATTAATCATTTTTTTTAAGTTTAAAAAAGAAAAGATTAAGTCTGGAAAATTGAATGCAAAAGAAGCATCATCATTTTAGGGTTAGCTTGATCAAATTGAACTATCTATATGAGTCACCTCCAGGGAAAAAGAAATTCTACTATATAAATATCTAAGTTATGTGAGTTATTGTGAGACACAAGCTTTGTGAAAATATAGTTTATGTTTAAATAACTGAAGGAAGCCCATTGTATCTTGAAGGCCCCTATATCCTGGAGTAAATAAGTCTGTATGAGTTTGTGTAAGGCATCAACCACCCAAATATCAAAACTCCTTTTCTTCACACAGGAAACCTACTCATGTCTTTCATAGAAAGTGTTCTGAGAAACTGACTTTTACGAAATGCAGGATTGTCTATACCAAATCATCTGACTGAATTTAAAATTCAAGACAACCCATTTTACATTAAAATCAATGCAAAAAAATTTATTCATCTGGATTCTAGCTGGGCTTACCTATAATTCACAGGGAGAGTGTTCAATATCCCTCAATTGTGCAAAAACTCCCACACATGTATTTTCAGAGCCTTTCTTTGTATAGTAAGCGGTGACTTCTACAAAGGGAATAACAAAGAGCATAACCCCTCAGATTGGTAAGTTTCAATCAGTGGCTGATGCAAAATTGACAAAAGTAAGATTTTAGCATCAGAACCTTTTTTAGAAGGCAAATTTTGTATACAAACTATAAAAGGAAAGAATACCTGGGACTCTGGAAAAATGTATGTCACTTTCCTGTACTTATATACAGGAAAATAACATAAAGCAGTAGCAACAGCAGAGGTCTAAAGTTTGAGAAGCTGGGTTCACAGTACACCACTGCTGTACATTGGCTAAACAAACCTGAACTTCTCTTCTCATGATGTATTATATTTAGAATCAAGCTAAAGATGGCATTTGAGAACAATCCCTTAACTGTAAAGTATCATACAAAATGAGCTGTTTATTGTACATTTCTTCAGTTAACAGAAAAAAAAATATTATGGTAAATTATAAGAGATGGCAATTTTTACACATGGAAAAAATATCTTCTGGTTTTCAACATCTGAATGTATCATTTACTTGTATTTGTTGTTGGTAAAATTATATTATCTCAATCAAAACTAAAGTATGTTTCAATCTTATGCTTCTTAACAAATGCATAATCATCATAAAAAACTGTTCATGTCTCAAGTTTATATATTTTATATATTGAAAACAACAAGCAAGAGAGAGAGAAGAGAGATTCAGAGAGAGAGAGAGAGACTGAAAGACCATTCAAAACCATTCATGTATAAAAGCTGCTTCTCCTAAGCTGCCAACATCTGAATGTAGCCTCATCAAAATGACAAATACAGGTAAAGCAATAGTGCAGAAAGTCTTAAATGTTGTGAGGATAATTGTCCTACGACATAAATATTATTTTCAATCAACAAGGGGGTTATCACTCATAGTTCAGCTGTAAATACATTATGGCTACGAAATGGGTTTTTGTAGAGGGGAAGGAATTTATTTCTAGAAAGCAAATCGGGAATGTACAAACACGTGAAGACTGGAAATAGGAACGGCACTCAATCTAATTAGAACATAACCATTGATCTGGCCATTCTACTTTGTATTCAAACCCGTAACATCAATTTGTGTCCCATAAATATGTACAGTAGTTATTCTGTTTTCCATTCTATGCTTTCAGTTAGTAGCAGCCTAAAGAAAGAAAGAAGAAAAAAACATGGCAAATTCCAGAAATAAACAATTTGTAAGTTTTAAATGGCATGCCATTTGTAAAGTGGTGATGAAAGTTTGAGATAGCCCAATCCATCCTGCTCAGAACATGAACAATTACCTTCTTCAGCATGGCTGCACTTAGTTGCTTAATAGCTATCTCCGTCATCACACTGACTATTGTGTTATCAAGAGCTTGTGTTCAAGTGACTTCTTTGTGTGTGTGTGTGAGTGATGGCTGGGGACCGGAGCCAGGGCCTCCTGCATTTCAGAAAACTGCTCTACCACTAAGCTACATTTTCAGCCTTTTCAAGTAACCTTTATTTTACTTTGTAATGGTCCCAAAGCACAAGAGTAGTGATGCTAGCTAGCAATTAGGATATGCCAAGGAGAAACTGTCTGGTGCTTCCTTTAAGTGAAAAGTTGAATGATTTCAACTTAATAAGGAAAGGAAAAACAATCTTATGCTGAGGTTGCTAAGATCCATGGTAAGAATAAATCTTTATCCATGAAATTGGGAAAATTAAAAAAAATAATATGTGCTAGTTGTGCTCACAAGGAGCAAAAGTTATAATCACAGTGTGTGGTATATGCTTAGTTAAGATGGAAAAGTAATTAAATTATGTGTTTCAGTACTATCCATGGCTTCAGGCATTGATTGGTGTGTTGGAAGTTATCCCATGCAGAAAAAGTAACTAATTTACAGCTATCATTTGTCAATATATAATGAAGAATAGCTATGTTTTTGTTACATCTCTGAGTTTTTGCTTTACAAAGAATGAACTTTAGATTCTTTCCTGTCTTCAATGAATTTATAATCTAGGTACAAGTAAAAAAAAAGTTCAAAAAAGAAATAGTGCCATACTTATTGATTTGGGATGGCAAAGCATTGAAAAAAATAATAATAGAATTGGAAAGAGAAAAAGAGAGAATTCTAGACCAACTTAGTTATGAAAATCTTTTATCTTGGATTTTTTTAGGATCATGTAGGATTCCAAATATTCTACCTTACTGTTTATAAAATGCACTTAGTCCAGACGTGAGGTTCTGGAAATGTGTTCATCAAAGACAAAAATTAAAGGGCATAACTGTATTGTTAACTTGCTATTTGAACTTCCACTGTATTTATTTTTACCATCTTTACAATGACAAATTTTGTTCTGGATTTCTACTCTAATTCCTCATTGGAGAATACTGAGATCATTGTGTCAAGGAATCCAAGACTTTCCACAGTGTAAATGCAAAACTGTGCTGTTTTTATAAGCTCCCTCTAGGAAGGTAGTGAGCAGGGCTAAAGCACAAATATGACACATTTGCTAAATTAATTCCATGACTCTGTAATGAACACTGTAGCTTGCTAAAGGTAATCTAAAACCACTATTATGAAACATCTATAAGATGTTTTCTTATAGATAACAGAAATAAAGTTGAAATGGAAAATGAATGCAGTTCAGAAAGAGCTAAGAAAATAATATCAAGTAGATGTCAATGCCACAGTGGTTGTAAGAAATTCTGGGGAGTACTCAATAATAAGTTGTAACAATTAGGATGTACAGCAGATAGTACTAGAGCTTATAGACTTTGGAAAAAAGAGTGTCTAGTTTGAAATACTAGCTCTACTGGTTCTATAGACATGAATTTTCCATGTGTAAGTTTATTAATTAGAAAAAAAAGTATGAGTGTACCTTTCCCCCCACATCCTCGCCAACATTTATTGTTGCTTGTATGCATAATAGCTGCCATTCTGACTGGAGTGAGATGAAATTTTAGAGTGGTTTTGATTTGCATTTCTCTAATTGCTAGTAATGATGCACATTTTTTTAACACATTTGTTGATTGATTGTACATCATTTTCTGAGAAGTGTGTCTTCAGGTCCTTGGCCAATTTATTGGTGGGTTGCTTGTATTTTTGGTGTTTAGCTTTTTGAGTTCTTTATATACCATAGAGATCAGTGCTCTATCTGATATGTGAGGAATAAAGATTTGCTCTCAAGATGTAGGCTCTATTCACCTCACAGATGGTTTCTTTGACTGAGAAGAAACTTTTTAGGTTGAGTGCATCCCATTAATTGATTCTTGATTCTAATTCTTGTACCACAGGAGTCAGACACTGCTGGGGGGACTGAAAGTTGGTGCAGCCAATATGGAAAGCAGTATGGAGATTTCTTGGAAAATTGGGAATGGAACCACCATTTGATCTAGCTATCCCTGTCCTCAGTCTATACCCAAAAGACTTAAAAACAGCATACTACGGGGGCACAGCCACATCAATGTTTATAGCAGGACAGTTCACAATAGCTAAATTGTGGAAACAATCTAGATGCCCTTCAATAGATGAATGGATAAAAAATATGGCATATAAACACAATGGAATATTACTCAGCAACAAAAAAGAATAAACTCATGGTATTTGCAAGTAAATGGATGGAGTTAGAGAAGATAATGCTTAGTGAAGTTAGCCAACCCGAAAAAAACAAATGCTGAATGTTTTCTTTAATATAAGGAGGATGATTCATAGTGGGATAGGAAGTGGTAGCATGGGAGGAAAAGAGAAACTCTAGATAGGGCAGAGGGGTTGGAGAGGAAGGGAGGGGGCATGGGGTTATTAATGATGGTGGAATGTGATGATCACTATTATCCAAAGTACATGTTCTAAAGTCATGGATTGGTGTTAATATATTATGTATACAACCAGAGATATGAAAAATTGTGCTCTATATGTGTTAGAGAATTATAATACACTCCCTGTCATATATAAATAAAAATAAATAAATAAAATTTTAAAAAAGAACAAACATTATTAGTTATCACAGTGTATTAAATAGGAGAAGAACAATGAGAGAAACCCTTTGATTAATGCTAGCAATCATTTATTCGGGGTGAAATTAAGTTTCTATAGGGAATCACTAGGAGTTGAGTAGATACAGCCAGGTTGTAGTCAGGCTGAGAATTGTTTTTAATGTCTGGCCAAAGAATTTATTTTATTTTATCATCATTTGTCACATTATGTTTTCCTGAACAGTGAAAATTAATAGCTTTTCCTATGAAAATATGCATACTACAACAATTCTTGTAGTGGTAAAGTTGCAGATCATTAAATCTTTTTTTCATTCACATAGATATAGCTTATTTCAAGGGAAAATATTGTGGAGGATATTTAATAGCAATGGACAAAAGTAATTTAAAAAACTATGTTCAAAACTTAATCCCCCATGCCCTACAACAATTAGCAATTAGACCTCTATTTGTAAGAGTACAGGGTGTCATTAACAGTATTGGTACCAGAATAAAATATAAGGCAGGATCTAATCCCAGTCATATTATCCTTGTCAGCAGCTCTAAGCTACTCAAGTACTTAAATTTCAACTTCTAACTTTTTTATCTATGACCACAACCTGATATATGTATATGTATATATATATATATATATATATATATATATATATATATATATATATATATATTTAATATGTATATATATATATATATCCTATGTTATCATATAATATTATGTTATCATATATTATTATATTACACAAACACTATTATATTTTATCAAATATGCACAGATATCTATTATCTTATGATTCATTAATTTCCTTAATTTTGCTTATTTGCCAGCTTTCTTCTTTGACCCTTTAAATATGTGAATTTTTTGTTTTTTGATCCTTCTATTATATCCATCTGGTCAAATTTTACAATAGGCTAATACAACTAACCATATTTTTTTCTCTTAAACCCAAACTACAGGAAAACACACACACACACACACACACACACACACACACACACACACACACACACAAAGAAAACCCTACATTTCTTAGTATTTGAATAATGTCCTGATGGTGACTTCAATTGGATCTTTAACATGGACGCTCTCCATTATTGGTCCTTAATCTTCAAACTTCCTGCATTCTTCTTAACTGCCTAAATAATAACTTCACTTTTTCCCTTTTAGTATTTAATTAAATACTTCACTTTACAAATAAAAATAGAAGGCATGAGATAGAATTTCCATCCATGGAATATTCCTATCCTTGTCTTGCTCTTATTATTACCATGTATTTTTCCAATGAACCACCTTTATCTAGAATGCATGATTAACATGAAATGCTACTTTTCCTTCAATACTAAAGTCAGATAACAAGACCTTCTTGGAATTTACTAAGTTTGAAATAATAGTCCCAAATTTAACTTCTGTAATATCCTGTTCTGATGTGTAATCCTACAAAGAATTGCCATTCTGTTTCAATTTTCTCTACCCCTCTCTACTAATCTGTATTGAATATGAGGCCAGGAATCATGGTTTTATTTGTCTTTTCCTCCTGGTTCTTACTACAGTACTTGCAACATGCTAGACATTCAAGCAATGTTTATTGGATGAAGTAATGAATAAAGTTTGCTTTGTAAAGGATTTCAAGGCTACTGTATGCTGTTAAATCTATGACTCTACCTCTTGAACAATGGTCTGTGTCTTCTCTCTCTCCAAGCTATTTCCTAAATCTTTGCTATTTGAAGTGTGGTTCTCTTAACAGCATTCTTTCCTTGGAGTTCACTATGACTGGGGAATACCAGCCTCCAGCCCAGAATTACTAAATATGAATCTACATTTTAATAGAAGCAATTCACATTCAAATTAAATACTGAAAACCACTACTCCAAAATATATTTGAACATTGAATACCCATCAGAAAGGAAGCTTATGAGAAAAGTGAGAGATAAAAACCAAAACATTGGCAAGAGATCATTACTCAATAGGAAGCATTATTAAACAATATCAGGTTTCATTCATTAATTCATCAGTGAGAACTCTGGGCATCAACAACTTTTATAAAAATATGGTTACTTTTAAAATCCAAATAATATTGAACAATTTCCCTAAATTATTCTTGCTATGTCTTTACTGGAAAAGTGCAAGTCCTCCAAGTGTTTTTGGTATGAAATGTGAACAATGAAAGCAAATATTTTAAATTGAACTGTTTTTGTGGCACCTCAGTTATTCCTTAACAATTTCCAACATATTTGACATTGCTTTTTTTAATAATTTTTCGTTAAATACCCTTTAAAAATTTTTTCAACTGATATTTTAAAACAAGTTTTGATATTTTATTAGAAACACTAGATGATGCTGAGCCATAGAATGCTTTCTAATTTAAGTCTTTTTTTTTTATTTGTAGGCATAATAAAAATTAATCACAGGAAATTTAAAAAGCATGCAGTCAAATTAAGTAGGAGGCCATTTCTTCTTTCCTTGTGAATAAGAATAGTTAGATATCAACAATCTTGACTTCCTTACATTTATGATGTAAAATGAACTATACTTGGTAAAATTTCTTTGCAGTTTCCATACTCAAATGGTATTTTTCCATTGCAACTTAAGAAAATTCTTCTTTGTCAGTTTCAGAATGCAAGATTTACACTTATCTATTATGCAAAGCATAGTTGTAATTCTCGAATCCATTCATTATAGATTTATAACTACTGGCCTCTGTTTGTCTAGACACTTAAATACCAAGCCTTTTTGCTGCATTTTTTCAGGAACTCATTACATTTCTTTTATTTGTTTGGCAAATTTTCTCAGTTCTGTTCCTCACTTCCAGGTTCTTCTCTTTTATTACCCAATCTAGCTAGAACAGAAGGAAGACTGACAACTTTCATTTAACTGTCAGGTCTTTCTGGAGTCCAGTAGCTGCAGTAAAATGACTCTACATTGCATTTAATGAACCATGAAGATGGTGAGACCAATAAAAAAAGTTTTCATGCCCTTAGAGCAAGAGGCTGGTCTCATCTTCTATTAATGCTGTTTAACAGCCCACAACAACTGCCAGACACGGGAAAAAGGTGAAATGGTGATGTAACTGAGCTACTCACCTCCCATAATGAGGCATCTGTTCAAAACATAGAGAGTTCTCTTCGTCTAAGGAACTCACAGGACAAAGGTGCATCAATCAGTAAGGACAATTAGACAATATGTGTTATAACTGCAGGAAAAATAGGTTAAACCAAAAAATAGGTTTTTAAAAAAACAAGAAAATGATGGCAGCTATTCCAGCAATTTAAATACTATTCATTTGTTAGAGTAAAAAGAAGTACACAGCCTACCTACTGTTACGGCAATTAGGTTCCACCCAATTTGGCAAGAATAATATTAAGCAGTAGATGAATGTTTGTTTGGTTTGTAAACATAATAAAATACCAGTATTGTTTCTATAAAATTCTGGAAGTTTACCTTCCACCACAGAATTATTTCTCCTCTTTGTATTTGGATATCTTGGCTATTAAAGGAAATACAAGAATAAGTGTGGAAGCAGCTCGCATGGTTGTACCTTATGATCACACATACATCCTTTTCCCCAGGATGACTTGAACATTTCAGATTTTCTTTCACTTTCTTCATTTTGTTCACTTCATTTTAACACTAAAATAAAAAAAAATTCAGTTACTTTCTTACACAATGAATGGAAAGAGGAATTAATATATGTTCAATATACACCCATAGTTTATTAGATGAACAAGTGATGATAACTTGTAACCCTATAGTATCCCACAGCTCTACAAAAACTGCAACTCCAGTTTTCCCCAGTAGTTACATTTTAATACTCATAGACTTGGATTATGAAAGTGAAATTTGGATTATGAAAGTGAATTTTCAGAAGTCCCCTGGTAGAATATTACTGCTTTTAGGAGATAAGATGCATTAAGTGAAGCTATTATAAACAAAGAAACGTTATAGAAATTAAATTTCAGAAAAGTATGGGAGATGATGCTTAGAAAAAAAAAAGGTAGGCTACTGATGGAGGATACAAGCAGGGCCACCACTGGCTTGCCAATGAAGCTAAATGCAGTTATGCCTTTAGGTAGGTGCCTTGTTCAGGGCACAGACTACACAACTGAGAACCATTGGTATACCCCATAGGTTTAGACCCCAGATTTAGAGCCTAAAATGCTTCAGGACAGGTTAAACATGGGTGGAAGTGCTGAACAGGGTGTTACTGGAATGTCAGGCCTTATTAACAACAGTGAATTGATCATTAAAAGTGCCTACCATCTGTGAGAGTTAGGACAATAAATTAGAGAACAATATGGTAATAGGAAGACATTAAAAGTTGATTTTTATTTATTTATTTATTATTTCTTTTTAGTGGATTCTGTTTTTCAGAGGGGGCTTACTCTGTAGATGTTCTTTTCTGTTAAGGTCTGTAAACAAGTCAGGATGGCACCTGGCATTTTGCCAGAGAAATGTTAGAGTCTATAAACAAGTCTGGATGGTGCCTGGCAAAATGCCAGAGGGAGTGGTTTGTGAAGTAACGCCAGTGAGCCATTATGTGTGGAGATTCCTGATTGGTTGACTGCTGTATCTAGTTTATGCTAATTAAGATAAGCTGTGTGGAATGTATAAATACCGCTCCTGTCCTACAATAAACAGCTTCCACTCCTGCTGTATCAATGTACACAAGTTGTCACCCCCGGTTAGTATGCTGCAGCCGAACTGCAGCAATTTTCCTGGGGAGTTTTTCACTAGAGAGATTTATTTAAGAGAATATTAAATAAAGTACTTTAGTATTCTTCTAAATGATTGGAATCCTATCATGAAAAGAATGTGCAGTCTATATATGCTAACAATAATTTATTATTAGTTTTACTTAATGCATTTTAATCAAACTTATCAGTTTTTATTTTACTATTTATACAGAAATTATTTGTCAAGTGTCTGCCATTAGCTTTCAGAAACAAATGAATAACATATCTCTTATTTTGCTTATATGGATATATAAATGCTTGGTTTGCATATATGTATCTGAATTATGTTTACATTAAGGAACCTTTCCTTGGAAGAGGAGAATTATCTAACACTTTAAAAATTGAACGTAGCTATCCTGGAGCTTTGTATAGTAAAAACCTGACCTTTTAAGTATGTACCCAGAGATTTTGTGGTTTATGTCATTTATGACAGAAGTCTATCATGCCTCAAAAATTTGATGCCTTAGTCAATGATCACTTGACCCAAAATTCACATGTTTATCTAGAAATTCAGTGCACTTAAAATATCACCTTAGCTCTGGGTTTGAATAATATAAAATGTGTGTTTGGCCTCTAGCTATATAAATATAGTCACTGTTATTTGCCCTTTAAAATTCTTAACAAGAAAACCATTCATCTAATTTATAGTGAAGTGTTGTACAATGGGCTTAGTATATAATCATCTGCTAGTACCACAGTAAATAGCTACTATGTATTCATCAGAAGTTATTATTAATCATCAGCTTCTTATAATGGCTATGCTTATGCTTCTCTAACAGCTTCACTCTGTCAATGAAGTTTTTGTGGATTGAGCTAAGAATTTCATTTAGTGCCTATTTTTTAGAAGCAACACTTTTGAGAAGAACATGTGGACATATGCATATAGCAATCTATAATTTTCTTATTATTTCATTGCCATAATTCTATTTTACAGCTCACTTTAGATATCCATCTTTAAAATGAACCACATTAGAGAAAGCTTGAGATTTACTTCATTCTAAAGTGCATCAAAATATCATATAAAATAGAAGAAGCTTTTGTAGGACCAACAGTTCTGCCTTAATTTGAGTCTCAGATTTTATTCATTTTAGGGATCCAAACAGTCAATTTAAGTTGTAAAATCCATCCAGTGTATATTTATCCAGTGAATTAATAGGGATAATATTTAAAATTTAAAAACAAAAGCCCTGTGTATATTGATGGGATAAAATTGGACAAGAACAGTTTCAGTCTATTGATTTATCTCCTAACCTTTGGTAAATCTATAAACTCTACTCCCAAAACTGAGCATGTATATACATATACTGAGGAGATCAAATCTATATCCAAAATCCTAATAGGTTATGTATGAAAGAAGAGGGAGATACAATTTAGCTTGTTTTTCAAAAAAGCATGAATACTTTCCATGACCACAAATTGATTTTGTGATATTTGGGTTAAAACACACACACACAAACACACACACACACACACACACACACACACACACACACACACATCTCTATGAAACTTTTAAATTTAGAAAATAAATCCAATGTCACAAGAGTTTGAAGAGAGAAAAGATCAACATGGCTGAAATAAGTAGGAATATTACAAGAGGTAAGATGACAACTTTTTTCTGAGGCATGGTAGTGCATGCCTATAATCCTAGCAACTCAGGAGGTTGAGGCAGGAAGATCATGAATTCAAAGGCAACCTCAGCAAAAGTGAGGTACTAAGCAAATCAGTGAGACTCTGTTTCTAAAAATAATGCAAAATAGGGCTGGGGATATGGCTCAGTGTTTGAATGCCCCCGGGTTCTATCTGGTAACCCACCACCACCACCACCCCAAAAAAACATGATGGCAATTTTTAAAAAATCATTTGGATGCATGGAATGAAAAGGCTTGTCCAGTGTCAGAGATTCAGAAGCAAAAGTCCTGATGTGAGAAAGTGTCATGAGGAACAATAAGGAGATTGGAAAAGTCTACATGCTATTGCAGGATTACTCTGGGAAGATATCAAAGGATTAAAGTTTAAACTTTTAATTTATTCACTGCCACATTTTGAAAAAACATTAAAATTTTAAAAATAGAATGAGAGACATTATTAATATATTTTTTTTCTAATATATACTTTTGGCTTTGGTTTCTATCTCTCCAATGGTTTCCTTTCACGCTTTTGTTTTTCTTCTCTTCTAATCTGTAGGGCTTTTCGTTATTTTTAGTTTTATTTCATTTTGTTTTGTATTTTTAGATCTTGAGTTTTGATGCTCTTTCTTTTTAAATTTACATTTTCTTCCTAAGACCTTCTCATCACTCTAATTCTTTAAGTGTTCGTCTGTGCTCTCCTTGTCTCATTTCTTGAATGACCATCTAATTTTGCATCTTCCCTCAAGCTCTAGTCTAAATGACTATTCATCAACTGTTTCCATTTGTCTAGATTATTTCTACATTGGTAGAAATATTATATTATATTATATTATATTATTGCCTCCAACTCATCAAGTACAAAATTGAAACTTCCTATTTTGTCTCTGAGTTCAATAGCCTACCTTCTACATAGTAAAGGTATATTTTAAATTGTACTTTTGTTTTGTATACAAATTATTTAATCATACTTCCCTTCAAAATTATCAGTGAATCACATCCTCCTCTAGGCCTGCCCAACACTAATCCTATACACACAACTATGCAGAATTATATAAACATTATATAAAATAGTGAAAATGTTCTTTATTAAAATGTCCTCAATTTCTTATCAATAATGACCAAACATAAAATAACTACATGTTTTAAAGCAATAATATCAATGAATAGTTTGATTATAAGTACAATAAAGTGAACACTTATACAAAATTAGGAGCCCATGATTCTTTCAAATAGATTTGCAGTTAAAAATACACTAAATTTTCAATAAAGGTCTGTAAATTAATTTATTTACACTCTAGAAAAATATCTTGATATATTAAGGTATCAGCAAATTTGACATAATTGTGTTACCTAAATGATCAAACTTAGCCAATATTTCAAAATATTGAAACATAAAAATGTTACAAAATGATCATAACCTCAATAGTTATTGTGCTCAAAAAATTGTTTTCTAATTTTTAATGCACTGTGATAACAATATGCTATCAAAGAATCTGAGGTATAACAGTTTCTCAAATTTTGTCTTTGTCATGTTCTTTCCTTCTTGTTTACTATAGCATCAGCAAAAGGCAATTTTTAACACTAATATTATGTCAAACTTAATGTTTTCAATACAATGAAGGCTGTACCTTAGAGAAAATTATTATGTATTAATAAATTGTGTAGAAGCAGAAGTTAAAAAGAAAAGAAGACCAAAATTTGATAATTTTTCTTCTCCCTTATATATTTTTATGTTGATAATATAATCTAAATGGCAACTTTATTGAAAACATTTTACTGTGGGATTTAAAATCTACAGAATCACTTTGGAGATTGCTGAGAATTACCAATCTACTATGAAAGTAGAAGAAAATGTATCTTGAATTTGCTGTAATCAAGTACTACAAGAACCAAATGTGGTGAAACTAATTTAAAATTTTCAAATCAAAGACAAAATTGTAGCATAAAGTCCATTTTTCTCAGAGTCAAATGTATTGTAAAAAAAGAAATTTTTTGTTTTTCCAGAGAAAAAAAGTTGAAATGTGTGAAAAGAAACTATGTCTAAAAGTTGTTAGTAGTACAAAAGTCTGGTCCCAAGATCAAAGAAAAAGATTTGGCAATTAATGATTAAACTAAAACCATCACCAGTTTTTCAAAATGATATGAATCATCCTTATAGTTTGTACATATGAAAAAAAATATGTAAACAACCTGAATATCCACTTTCCATTAAGAAGTAGTATATATATATACACTCTCTCAGGAAAACATAATTGTGCTTGTATCACAAATTCATGTACATTATTTAACCCCTAAAACTTTATGTACTTCAGCAATTAAATACAACTTTATAGTGTAAGACAGTCCATGAGCTAATGAGTTCCTATTGTTACACACATCAAAAAAGCAGAGATGAGTGAGCTTCAGCCACAAAGAAAGCCACAAACCGCTTAGCCAGATGTGCACAGTGAATAAATCATATTATGGTTTCATAAAAGGACTAGAAAATCCTAAGCAGAGAACAGAGCCTTGGCACTTTATACTGATTATTAGGAAACAATGGCCAATGCCCCAGCTGAAAGAGTATCCAGGTGATCAATAGGACTCCACACAATGTGGGAACATTGTCTTCCAAACAAAGCCACCCATGCACATACCTTCAGTTAGAGGCACAGCTCCCAAACCTAATGAAACAAGGCGCGCCAAGCATTAAACTCAGACTTAGGAAATATTTTTATCACAAAATAATAAAAAATTGAAATTGAACAGATTATAAGAATACAAGAATACAAGAAAATGATTAGAGAATGCAACTTTTTGTTAATTCATTTTTATTCCAAAATTTTGCAAATTTAAGAATATTCAGGGCTTTTTGAAATTATTCAGGTCATGAAACAGGAGGCCATCAGAGTGTTCATTGTTTATTTTTAGATGAAAAAGATTAGATTAGCAGTCTACATGGGAATGAAGTTAGATTAATTTTGAGACAGTTTTTTGTTAAATCCTATAACCTTTCTCTTCCAACACTGCCCTGGTGAATATGCTTTTCTCGTACATGATTAACTTCCTTCAAAGAAAAAGATAAGGATTCAAAAACAGAACAAACAATTGTCCTAACAAGTGTTATGATGCAAGCCAGCAATTTGGGAGGCTGAGATAGGGACTGAAAGTTCTGGGTCAATCTCAGAAATTTAGCAAGATCCTCAACAACTTAGTGATAATTTGTCTCAAAATAAAAAATAAATAACTGGGGAGATAGATCAGTGGTAAAGTGCCCCGAAGTTCAATCACTAGTTCCTCACAAAATAATCCCTGGTCTTAACACATTAAAATAATAATTTCTATGCTCTCTCCCATGTTTATCCTTGTACAAACATTACTATCATCAATATCATACACTATTTTATATTTTACTTTTTAGTTTTCCAATGATAGACTTCATCTTGTACTAAGTTCTCCATGAATTTACCATTTTACACATAATATACATAAATATATACCAATAATTGGTAATAGACCAGGAAATAATCCTTATATCATTTTTTTCCTCATTCCATGACACATGAATATATCACTAATTTTTTTTCTGTTTTATTTCCTTCATACCACTCTCACATGTGTCTTGCCCCATTCTTCCCAACCCCATTCCTGC
Source organism: Callospermophilus lateralis (assembly GCF_048772815.1). Classification (NCBI taxonomy): domain Eukaryota; kingdom Metazoa; phylum Chordata; class Mammalia; order Rodentia; family Sciuridae; genus Callospermophilus; species Callospermophilus lateralis. The sequence continues at coordinate 1,374,703 of NW_027510158.1, read as the reverse complement.
TCATGTAGGCTTACCATCATCTCTAATCTAGACTATTATAAGAATTATCTTTTTTTAAAAAAATATATTTTTTGTCATCAGATATAGTCAGCCTCTCAATTACAAGGGGTGCCTACCTGATAACATAAAATGCCATAGGTTATAAATCACACCATTAATTATGAAGCATCAAGTACATGAAAGACATGCTGTCAATCAAAATACAATATAAAATATTCTAAGACTCTAATTTTTTTATACTTACTGAGATATTTTTAGTTAAAAAATATCTATTTTTAACACAGACTATTTTCTTGTCAGTTCACTCCAGGGAATAAAGATATATGAAAAACAAAATGGCTACAAAATTCCTAAATCACATTTACTCCTAACTCCTCTGAGTCATTGTTCAGGTTACAGTTTTTTTAACTGTTTTTTTTTTTTCCATTTAATAACGTCTCATGTGCCACCAAAAGCATTGGCAGTATGATATTTAAATGTTGAAATATTAAGTGTTTATGCATCAATTTTAAAATGTAGGCAGGTATACAGGTTTTTAAAAATAACAGGGCAAATATCAGAAACAAGAAGAAAAAAAAGAAAGAAAAGAAAAAAGAAGGTAGAAAAGAAAAGAAACATTGCTCTAAATAGAGAAAGTGAACCTGGGAATTGGGTTATTTGAGTGAGATATTTCTCATTCGCATTTCCTGGACTAGATTTCATTACAATTTCCAAGGCAAATGTTGGGATTCAGATGACATAGGATTATAAATCTTTGGTTTCTATAGGTTAGTTTGGAAATATGGAAATATATTTTTTATGTAAAGAATGATGTTTTAAGAACCCGTATACAATTAATTTTTTTATAAGTTTGTTCATACATAAAATATGAGACTAATTATTTTGCACAAAGCATGCCTACAAAATCTCCATCAAAAGAAACACCTTTTTGTAAATAAAATTTTTCAACTTTGAGATTGAAAACACTATGTGCCTAATCAATTATTAATGGAAATTTTATTATGACAACATGTAAGCTATTTTGATTATAGGAAAACATTTCCCATATTCTAAAAATTAAAAATAGTATCACATTCACTCAAATATTAAATATAATCTTATTACAAATGATAATATTTTTTTCTTCTTATTCTTTGGTAATTCCATTGGTAAATTAAAATAGTTTAGAGTAACTATTTAGTCTCTATCTTTTGATGTTATACATATGCTATATAAATAATATAAAAATTGAGAGTTGTCTGAAGTCTTAATGAATTATTAGTTTGCTATAACTTCCATAGTTAAATAAAACAGAGTTCACACCAATAATGATGAAACCAGCCCAAAGAACTTATGTTGTTCTGTTTTTACCAAGAATATTTGTTTTCTAAAGTCTTGAATTCAATACATAATACCATATGTTTAATTACCTTTTAAAACAAAGTTCTTCTTAACTGATATGACTTAAAATAATTTTAAAATATATTGTGATTATTAAAACTCTTTATTGACAAAATGTTAAAATTGTTTTTCATTACAAATGCCTTGAAAGCCCTTTTTCTGGTCTAACCCAGGTAAGAAATGAAATTATTTAAGTATTTTTAATAGAGGCTTGGCATTTTCAAGTCTGTTGAACATTAATCTGTTATAAATATGCAAAAGTTATAGAGAAGAAAATCTGTAACTCACAAAGAAAAAATTAGGTATATTCATGATATGATTAGTGTTAGTAATAATAAGTTAAAAACTAGAGTCAAGGAAATTACATATTAAATATGTAAATTAAATATAATTATTTATAATATTATAAAATATATATAAACATTTGGAAGTGAAAATATTAATATAAATTCAAATGACTATATTTGAGTATAAGTAAAATTAAAAGATTAATGTTTGCCTTTAGCTGATGTAAGTTTTAGAGAGTTCTGTTTAGGAAAAATATTACAGAAGTTCCCTATGTATTTAGTATTTTATTTCTTAATGATTTAATATCCATGATTTCAATTTACAGTATTTTAAAGACTTTTTTAGTTGTAGATGTACACAATATCTTTATTTTTACATAGTGCTGAGAATCAAACCCAGTGCCTTCCACATGGGAGGCAAGCATTCCACCACTGAACTACAACCCCAGCCCCTAATTTATACTTTTTATGCACTGCTAGCAACTCAAAATTAATCAAATATCCATGTAGAAATTTTTAATAGTTAAGACAATAGTTCTATAAATATAGACTTGAAGGCATGTGTTGTCAAAATAGAAAGAAAGTTAGAATTAATGAAAAATTTTAAACAAGTCAAGAGGAAAGCTTCAAGTTCTGAAATGTAGAAGATAAACAGTAAGAATTGAAATAGAATAAAGATTATTGCTCTTTGGCAAATTTTTTCACAAAAATAGTATAACCACACTGGGCCCAAAGAAATAAATGAAATAGCAATAATACAGAAGTGGTTTTGAGACTGATACTAGGTATTACACTGAAATGTTTAAAATCATGTTTAGAATATAAATTTTTAGGAATCATTAGATTACTTTTACAAAAGTTAATTCCAGAAAATTGGTTAGAAAAAAAAATTATGTCAGACTTCATTCAAATGGTAAAGAAAATTCAAATCAGACTCCATACATTTTGATTTTTAAAAAGTAATTAAATTTCTCAAGTATTTTTTTTTCTTTTTATTAGTGACACTGTCAAAGATTCAGATGTTTCATTAAAAATTTACACAGATTTAAAAGGCTTCTATAGAGTGTCATAAGACCATGGAATAGACTGGTTTAATATAAAGGATAAAAACACACAGAACTTATAATATTAAATCAGATAACTACTATGGTTTTACAATATCAGCTTAAAAATTGAGAGAAAGAGAAATCAAAATCAGCAATGCAAAATTCATCTTGCAGTATTTCTATTAAGATGGAATTATGGGTAAGATATTGTCTCTGAGGACAAATTAACTGGCTTTAAATTTTTGGACTGGTTACTTAATATCTTTGCTTTCTTTTTGTTGTTGTTGTTCTATGAAATCCAGATTGTTGAGAGCCACAGCCAAGTCGGAATGGCCTCTGGCATTTTGCCAGAAGTAATGGTTAAGAGGTGAGCCATTAAGATGATACTGGATTGAAACAGGTTGTGTATTCAATTGTATATAGACCCCTGCTGTCCGCCTGGGGCGCCCGCTACTTTGGAGTTCTCACGGAGATTCCTGGGGAGTTTGTGTTGGTTGGTGAAGTTCCGGTGGAGGGAGTTCTGGTTGGTGTATGGTGTTCCTGAGAGAACCGCATAGGTAGCGTTCAGGGGAGTTCGGAAATAAAGTTTGTTCTTGCTTGAGTGGCTCGTGATTTGTGCCCATTCAGACTGCTGCACCAGATAATGACAATTGTAAAGTTATGAGTAACATATCAATTCATTCATATAAAACACATAGAAAAGTATATGGTGTATCATATAGTAAAGGCTCCCTCTGCAAAATGAAAGCATTACACTACTACCTGTTATGGACTGTACTATTTTGTAACATATATTTTAAATTTGCACTTTTTATTTTCATTTTGTGAGTAATAATCATCAAACTAACTATAGGTAATAAATGTTCACACATAGTCCTTCCAATTTAGAGCTTATATAAAACATTAGTTTATGATTCCTCCTCCACAATTCCACCCACAACACTTTAATAGCCTAAATATGCTCATTATTTGTTCCACCATTAAGATATAGTTCCTCCCTAGATTATGGAAATCCTGTCTTGTCTCCCACATCTTTTCTATTAAATTCTATTTTCAGAATACTTAAAAAAATCTAGCTGAGGCATCCTAATAACTTAGACTGTTCTATTAAATTACTACTTGAGAATTGTTTCTTCATTTCTGAAAAAAACTCAATTATTCCCCTTACTGTTTCCACTTTAAAAAAAAAAAAAAAGAAGAAGAAGAAGAAAAGGAAACAGATCATATATTTAAACCGGATTAAATTCTAAGTTATTTGACAGATGTCAACAGGTTAAATTTTAAGGAGGGTACATTAGCCCTCTTCACTGTCGTGTTTTGCCATTTATAACTGATAGGCATGGCATTTCCAATAAGTGTGCCCTTTCTTAACACAAAAGATAGGCTTTATCTAGTATAGTCAAAAATTGTTCTTACAGCCGGGTAAAATATCATATTTTCACATTGTTTTTCTAGCTCATTTACTATAATCTATCATACATTATAGTATTATAGTTTTGCTGCCTGCCTTTTTATCTCTTAATACCAAATAATAAAATAACTGTTAATTCTTCTCCTATTGATTTACCTCTGGAACATAATACAAAGTCTTCAGCATGTCAGTGTCAGGTAACTATGTATTGAGAGAAGGAAAAATATGCTCACCCTGGGCAGACTGATATTTAACATGTGACACTGTGTGTTCCTTAAAAATAGGAACTGCATATTTTACTTCTGTTTCCCTGGATTTCCTAAACTGTATTAAAAATAGCAGTTGTACAATTAATATTTTAGTAAAATAAAAAATTTGAAGAAAATAAAACAGGGTTTTCTGAAAGTAGCCAAGAAAAATAAAGTTCAATAGATTAGTTAAGACTTAAAGATGGTTTTAAATTATGCATCATAACAAAGGATTACAAACATAATTTTAGATACTAATTAATATTCCATTATGGCATTCAATGGGGATAACAGGATAAAAATCTCTAGGAAACTTAACTTTTCTCCATTAAAATGAGATCCTCCTTTTTGTCTACTTGCTTAATGTATGTAATGCAAAATGTGTCTTCTAGTCAGATGCAATGGGTGTGAGGAAAAATAGTAACACACAAGGGATTCTATAAAATTTTGAATGTTGCTGTTAATTGATCTGCTTTTGGCTCTTATAAGTAAAGCGTGCTATTCCAACTGTGATGAAAAAGGTCAAAATAATCAACCTTGTCCAGCTGGCTGTCTAGACTCCTAGAAATAATACAGTATTGAGGACTCGTTAGCTTCTGCTTTGGGAAGATTAGGCACCCAGGTTAGATTTTTCATGCAGTTTCTACTGTCAAGAGTGTGCATGGTCTCCACCATGGTTACGTTATTCATGGGTTCATCAGAGAAACAATATGTTTTTGGGGAATGCATATGATTATCTGTAGGATGGCCCATTTTATATACCAGATTATTGATTCCCTATATTTCTTATTTGCAATTTAGATAGGTCAAAGATATCATCAAAATGTGTCTATTCTAAAAGGCTTATATGTATTCCTGTACTCCAGAAATCTTTGGAAAATACTCCTATTTTGGTTTTTATTTTTCCCCAAGTCTAACAAGAATTTAAATAGAACCAAGTTCATTTGTTATTCTTCATAAATCATCACAGATACATAATTCATACCATCACTCCTATGGAAAATGAACAATTCGAAGAATTTCTCTTTATCACTGTTTTCAAGTCTGACACATTACAGACTTAAGTAAGGGTGTCTGCTTTCAGTCCATATCACTTATCTTAGAGATCTAACAGTAAACCAGAATCACACTTTTCTTACTCCATTAACGGGTCATGAGAAACTCCTCTTAAGGTCACATCTGTAGTTGAGGAGAAGGCAGTGAAGCAGCAAGAGCAGGTACCATGGGAGTCTAAGCCATCTGGTCTTATGGTTTATTTGTGCCTTCCTGGACCTATGTGGCCAAGTCTAAAATATACCCTTTTCATTTTACAATGGAATGCTGCAATGCATATCCAATTTTATGGTTCAGTGTATCAGATCATACACAATTCATGATGTACAAAACTAGTTGCATGATGTACAATACTAGTTGTATCCCATGAACAGGTGTTCACTATACAAACTTCCAGTAACAAAGCAAGGCTACATTTCCAATGGAGAATACATATCAGTTGAAGAAGATGTGACTTTATTCAAAAATTTTAGAGTTTTGTGTTGTTTTCCATTTGTGGTGGTTTTGCAAAATTTTTATATAACTCTCATGTCTATCATAATACTTCTAATACAGTTGGATTTATTAGGTCATAATGCTCAAGTGACTGGCAAGATGAACCATGGCCCCAAACTGAAGCTGAGTCTTTCCTCACTTCAGTGTTGAGCTTTGCAAGTACCCCAGTAAATGAATGAAATCAATTCTCCTCTGCCTGGCTCCAGAGATATAGTGTTGCATCATAAAAGGTAGTGAGGGTGACAGGAGCTATTTTAGAGACTCTTACTTGGCCTTTCATAACATAAATGTCTCACGATGAAACTTGAGATTTTTTTTACAGTTATTACTATTCCATATGCTGGTACTCGAAATAGAACCACAGAATTGGTCTGTGATCCATTGATCCCACATCAAAAATGATTTGAATCACATTTTTTTCACTGATGACTTCACTCTACTGCCTTCAAACTGGGCAGTGGAACACATTGTGACTTTCAGCTCAGACATTAACATAAATTTAGGAGTTATTATTTTATGACATTTGGGAAATCTGAGTACAACTCTTTCCCAGTGTGTAGTCAATCTGGTAAATGACCACAGGTCTCCCTACGAAAGGCTACAGAGAAGATTCATGGGATTTAATGTGAAACTGAAACTTTTCTTTCCAGGAAGATTTTGAATTAGAATTTCAATATCTTTATATATATCCAGATGTTCATGATATATTCATTGAGTAGCCAGTGGTGATTTGTTGTGAAATTTATTCATAATTTTCTGTTAACTATTTTTTTGGTATAAAGTTTTCTATAATATCTCCTCAATATCCAGTTAATATCTATAAAATATGTAGCCATATAAGCATTCTCATTTCTTTTTCTTTTTTTTGCCAGTAAGATATTTCTTATTTATTTTTAATTTTTAAATTAAATTTGTTTTTCAACTGGTACATAAAACAAAAATTGTTAATGAGATTGCACATTTTTTGATTCATGTTATATTGTGTAATGTTTAAACTGCTTAAATATATTATTTTCTCACACATCATTTCTTTATGGATAAAACTTTCAAAATCTTATCTATCAGCTTTTCAAATGTACAATGCATTATTGTTATCTATAGCCACTCTACTGTGCAAGCACACAATGATATTTCTTGCTTCTTAGTGTAACTTAGTAGACATTGATCAATCATTTCCCATTTTTATATTGGTAATTTATTTCACCTCCCCCTTTATTTTTTCTTCTCATTCTGATCTGGAAACTTATGAACATAATTGATTTTACAATATACTGTGTTTTTATCTTACAGAATTTTTTTCCATTTATACTTAATGTATTTAAATCCTACATTCATTGCTCCTTCCTTCTAGTTATTTTAGATTTGCTTTACATTTTCTAATGATTTTGGTTTGGGTTTTGGTTTAGATGACTCCCATGCCATTGATTTGAGATTTTATTTTCTTGATTCTATTTAATGATAAAAAAAAATTTCCTTCTTACTATGTCATTTTACACATAAATTTTGATATGTTACCATTAAAGCAGTCAAATCATTTCTAGTTTTATTTTTATTTATTTATTTGACCCTTGATCATTTAGAAATGTAGCAAGTTCCCAAATATTTGGAGAAATTTCATAAATATTTCCATTATTGATTTCTAATTCCCAACTTTGAAAGATTAACTTGATTCTTCAAAGTTCTCTTTCTATACATCTGTCCCTTTTCTTGTGTTTTCTCTTCATATTCCAGCTGACTTCATCTCTGAGGACTCTCAGCTCCATCTACTCAATTCAAGGAATTTCCCAAACAGTCTGCCTGTTTTTTTCTCCATTTCATATGTTGGAAACTGTTTTACAGCACTAAGGTGTTCTAAGTCATTGCATTCATCTTATTTGTTTCTCATCTTTCAATAATCTCTATCATTCATTTCCTAATGTCCAGTTTCTTAAAAATCATGGTTTTATATGTTTTGTCTATTTCAGGTATGAAGATAAATATTATCTAATCTTGCCTGGAAGCTAAAAATTATCAATATTTTAATTGAAAATTTACCAAATAATGAATTTTATCAAAAGGATTTTAGTAGTGAATTTCTTGGCTCAACTTATTTGTTTTATTAAATTTCCTATGCAGCATCAAATAATTTCCTCTTCTTTTTTTATTTTGCAAAAGTATATTTTATCATGATCCATTATTCTCTATGAAAATCATAATTAAGATTTGATTTTATCCATCACTTTATCACTATTCAAAAATGAGCCACAATAATTCCTGCCATTGTGAGTTTTATTTTGTGGCTATTATTTACATCTAATCACAATTTTGAATGTCTAAATGATTTTAGGAAGATTTAATTCCCTTGTCTCTTTTTGCACATTAATGTATTTGGTTAGTTTAATTGTAGCCATTGAGAGATTTGCATTTGCCTTTTCAGTAACATATATCCTGATCTAGATAAATAAATAATCTCATGTACGTATTTTTAAGTGTATTCATTAAAATATTATCAATAAGTCTGCGAGAAATAAAAGTGGTAAAGAAAGATCAAAAGATGTAACAAGGAAATAAGGAATGGAGGAAGAAAGGGAAAAAGAGAGAAGAAAAGAAACAGTGAAAGAAAAATTTGTTAGTGAATACTGACGACTAAGCACCAAATTGTTGAAGGGGTCATATTCCCTTGGCCTTAGAGTACGTGAAGAAACACATGTAGTCTGGGATTGAAATTATATAGCACTCCCCATTGACATAAGATGATGTCTAAACCTTCTACTTGCCTTAAAACAAAACAAACAAACAAACAAAAAACTCCATTACGTGGTCTGTTTTTCTCTTCAGACTATTTTTTGATTCTGCCCTCTTGACTAGAAAAAGCATTTGGGTTCCCCTAATGAAATATAATTTCTATTATACGTACATATATGTACATGTACATGTATATATATATATATATATATATATATATATATATATATATATTTCTTTACATGTACATATATTTTTTCTTTATATGTGTATATGTACCTATTTCTTTAATGTACATATATATTATTTTTTTTCTTATTAGTTATACATTATACTAGAATATATTTTGACATATTTTACATATATGGAATATAACTTCTTCTGGTTGCATGTGATGTAGAATTACACTGTTCATTTAATTATATATGCACATAGAATTATAATGTCTTATTCATTCTACTATCTTTCCTATTCCCATTATTCCTCCCTTTCTTTCATTCCCCTTTGTCTAATCCAAAATACTCATTTATTATGAGTTAGCCTCAGCATATCAGAGAAAACATTGGGCCTTTGGTTTTTGGGAATTGATTCATTTCACTTAACATGATATTCTCCAGTTCTATCCATTTCCTGGCAAATATCATAAATTCACTCTTCTTTCTGGCTGATTAATATTCCATTGCGTATATAAAACCACAGTTTCTTTATTCATTTATCTGTTGAAGTATCACCTAGATTGGTTTCATAGTTACACTATAGTAAATTGACCTTGATATGGCTGCATCACTATAGTATGCTGATATTAAGTCCTTTGGGTATAAGCCAAAGAGTGGGATAACTGGGTCAAATGGTGGTTCCATTTCAAGTTTTATGAGGAATCTCCATACTGCTTTCCAAAGTGGTTGCACCAATTTGTAGTCCCACCAGCAATGTATGAGTTTAACTATTTCCCCACAACCTCATTATCATTTATTGTTACTGGCAATAAATGATAATTGTCATTTTGACTGGAGTGAGATGAAATATCAGTGTAGTTATAATTTGCATTTCTTTAACTGCTAGAGATGTCAAAAATATTTGTTGACCAATCCTATTTCTTTTGTGAAGTGCCTGTTCAAATCCTTTGCCTATTTAGTAATTGTATCATTTTGTGTTTTGGTATTAATTTTATTGGTTTCTTTATATATCCTGGAGACTCATGCTCTATCTGAAGTGCAGGTGAACATTCTACCCTTTCTCTTTACTAATACTTCTTATTTATCCCAATCTCCTATTTCAAAGCGATTTCCTTTGTAAAAATGTCTCATCACTCTCTAAGCACAAGACTAATTTAAGTGTTCCCATTATATATCACCACAGTTCCTTGAGTTTTCCTTATAATATTAAGCACCACATTTTATTGTGCTTTCTTATTTATTCTTTGTTTTCTACGTTGTGTGATCAAAAAGTCTAGACTATTTTTTATCTTAATTATTGAAAAGTTAGCACTTAATGAAACAATGGACCCAGAATAGGTCTTTAAAAATATGTGTATTTACTAAAAAGTACTTATCATTCTCATATTTTATGACATCATTTTTCAAAGAATCAACTAGTATCTCAATAGTTGTATTCCTTTGATCATATTGCACTCACTCAATTTATATCCTAATTAAATTAAGTAAAATAAACTGAATTTTTACCCACAAAAAAATCTACTTTTAAAAATAGACTTAACTTGTTAAAGGAAAGAAACAATTCTTGTTATTTTAATTAGTATGTCTTCTTCAGATAGCAAGGTGATCTATTAGGATACAAAGTATGGATTTTAATGAAACAACCATTTCCCAAAAAAATCCTGTCCTTTGGCACTTATTTATTGGGTTAATCAATGTTCCACAAAATTTTATGTATCTAAGGCCACCACTACTCCCCCCAACCTGGCCACAGAGATTTGTAACACTAATGAGTACCCATGACATGGATGTATGATTCTCAAAAAAGCTGGTAATTTAAGCTCTAAATCTAAAGAGAAGAAACCAATGTGATTAGAAGAAAATTAACTTCTCAATGTCTCTGTAATCTTAACTCTGTTCCTGCTTGTTTCCGAATAAGCCTCATTCTTACACATCCTTAATTCTCAATGTTATTCAGGAAGTAATGAAGATGTAAATGCAATCTTATGGGTGGAGAGTTAGAGATCCAGAAAGTGCTGTTTGTCTTCAAGTAACCATAATACATTCATTCAGAATGAATCATGTGGCCAATATATATTTAACCAAAGTTTCCAGTACTTCAAAGACATCATGGTTTCTCATGTAATTTTATTATAAATTCCCCATAAGACAGGATCTGTAATTCATATTTTTAAAGCTGACCGACTGATAATGTGTATATTTTAAGAAATATGTGGCTATGGTTTTACTCACCTTAAAATTTCAAAGAAAGCCTTAATAAACTAAAAGCAAATTTCTAATGAAGAAGTCCAGATACCAGCCAACATATAAGCATTTATTTTTCAGGGCATGAAAGGTTAGTGGGTATTGAGCTTCTTGGACCCCTGAAATCACTCCTAAGACTCAGCTGTGTTTCTCCAACACACATAAAACTGTTTTTCTGAAATGAGCACCATGAATGGTGACTTCTAAATATTGAACTTTAGGTTTATTATCTGTTTCAATCAAAATGGCTGAGTTCTGACATCTGGAAAATAAAAGTGGATTTTTAAAAATTTTTTAATATTTGCTGGATCCTGGATACTTACAAACTATTTTTATTATGATATTTCTGGCAACTCACCCTGCATGCATATTCATGGATTTGGAAATGCTTCCTATTTCTATAGATTCTTTCCTCATTTGCATGTGTGATTATGGATTCATGAATGCAGCTAATCACTTCTAATATGTACAGCAATCCAGCCACTGCATTGAAATTTTCCTTGAGTTGCAATGAAGCTATGGCCCTGAAGTAAGCTCACAAAATTATGTAATGCAGAATAGCCTTCAGCAATAGTGAGAGCTGTATATAAAGATTTTGTCCTTTGGAGTTTACTCTCAGTTATATTTGAGGAGTCAGCAGAATCTCCCTCCCTCTCTCACTTGCCCACTCCACTCTACATACAACATGCTACATGTAAGCAGTGAGTGCTCACACCAACACTCTTACATCTTTTCTACATATATTTAATAAAGACTATGTGTACATATGTTCACAGTCAAAAAAAATCATTTATTTTAAAAAGAACAGGATATTTTATCTTCCCCATGTTAAATAAGATTCTGACCCTATTTCTATAAATTATAATCGAAACCTTTGCAGGAAATATGCAAAATAATGACCTCAATTTATGTTTCAGCAGTTTGTTTCTTAATTTTATCAAGAAAAAAATTAGAAATTTTTCTTTCTTCTGATCATTGAGGGTATTAAATTTCTTTTGGTGATAATTTATGTCACAACAAAGAAGCAGCACACAGAGAATTTTTTTTCTTCTTTATCCATGATGCACAACAAATTCTTTAAAACATTTGAAGCTCTTTAAATGAAATGTAACCCAACAGCATAGAAAGTATTCCTCTGATGTAAAAAAAAAAGTGAGAGACCTTTCTGTGATTTTGTGACTTTCTGACACTAGAACAGATGCAGAATTTAGAGACCTTGCTCCTTTTAGGTGCTGGGCAGCACCTGAACCACGATGCTGCCAAAGGAGTAAGACACCACAGACTCCAGGCTCATTAAAAGTGGCTTGAGGCAAGAAATGTCAACCTGCATCATCAAATGGCAGTGGTGATTGGTTCCCCAGCTGCAGTTTCCAGGCATCTCACCTGCTTTCTGATGTAACTCTACTTGGCTTCTATCTTGGCTTCATTTTTTTTGACATGTGCCTTTATCAAACCACATTTTCCCATGGCTTTCCCCCATAACTATGTTGCTTGGATTCCAGCATTCATTTAGTTCTTTGTAGCCCTGTGTAATTTTGGTCTTACCAGATCCCATGTTATGTCACACAGGGCACCTCTAATACAATATTCTGAACAAAGACAACATAAAATATTATGCATGAATTTGTAGGATTTTTTTCATATAATCTTATGGATTTCGACACAATTCTTGATTTTTCTCCCTTTTTTTTTCCCTTAAGTTTCTGGCACATAGAAAAGCCCTACTTTTTGTTGTTATTATTTATGCTGCTGCTCTTATTTAGAGTAAACTAAAACCAAAAAGATAATTTTTTCAGTGTCACAGAGATAGCAAATAATGCAGCTAAGACTTGAGTCCAGAGAATGAATATTATGTCCCTTTATGCTCAATGAGTATTGTTGGACTTAATTCAACTGAGCTAGTCAGAGGATTTCAATGACAAATAGTGTGGTTGCTACTCCCTCAGTAAGCAAGAAGTCAGCACAGCCCAACTCTGTCAGCAAGTAGTCTATTCAGGTCCCAATCACCTGGCAGGCCTTGCATATCAGAACTACTCTTCCTTGTTTTGGGTACTGGGAATATTGAAACTGAGTCCTGGACCCTGGGAATTCATATGCTAAGTAAAACTCAAGTACAAAAGAATAAAGCAGATGTTAAATTTTCTAAATAGGGATGAGATAAGTTCCTCTAGTTGGAAGGAATGTTTTGTGGTGAATTCCACAAATTCAGGATAGTTTTGAGCCCCTTTCACTCAGATCAGCATTTTCCCTTTGGAACTGATAGGAATGAGACTCTGATTGAAAGGAATGGAGGGCTGAAAATACAACTAACAAAATCATTTCATGATCTATACAGAGATTTTTCCACAAGTCAGACCAGCACTACTAGTATGTGGACTCCTCTGAGGATCTTTCCTTTGAAATGACTCTTCCACATGTATTGGTTACTAATATGACTTTGAGAAAGTTGTTTCAATTTTGTGTCTCCTGGTTTCTACAGTTGTAAACTGGTGGTACTAAAATGATGCATCTTATATGGTTCCTTTGAAGATTAAATGAGTAGATATTGTGAAGATCTGCACATAGAAAGTTCTGTAAGTGCTATCTATTAGTATAATACTCACAAAATAAGTGTCAGTGTGCTTCCTCCAATCTTTGTATGCAAAGATAAGATATACAAGAACTCTATAAAAACAGAAAATAAAAATAGGAAGAATTGTATATTCTCTATAATGTACCTTGTACATCTCATAAACAGCCATAAATTTTATTGCTTATACTATGGACTGAACACATTGAATTGCAAAAATTCAATGCCTTAAGGATGTTAATGACACTCACCTTTCTCAACTATATAAAAAATAAAGCAACTACTCTATTAAATAGCTTTCTTTAGTTTATTACTGTCAACATTTGCGAAAAACTTCTGCTAAGATGACATTAAGGACAAAAGTATCTTTCACAAAATTTTCAGTGTAAGAAAAAATGACTAATAGTTATCCATATTTTTCAAAAGAAAAAAAGATAATCATCTCAGGGTAATACCAGAAGAAAATATTTGTAAAAACTACATATATTTCCCATTTCTCAACCAAGTTTTTCAAAACTGTGAAAAAGAAAGAAACATACTACTAATTTCCAAAATGTGTATAGATAACCCTTCTAATTCATAACAAGTTTTGACTAAGTTTGTTGCTCCTTCCCCCAAAAGAAACAAATATCAAGCTCTAGAGAAACTCTATAAGTATAGACTTATAGGCCTGGAGTTATGGTTCAGCAGTAAATTGCTTGTCTGGCACATGCAAAGCGCTGAGTTCAATTCTCAGCACCATATAAAAATAAATAAAGTATACAATTAAAAAAGTTATAAATGAGTGCATACCAATTTTATTTTTTAAAGCAAAAAAAAAAATGAGACAAGAAGACATCAAATTTTCAAAAATTGCCGGATTCTCTGGTGAACGCCTGTAATCTCAATAGCGCAGGAGGGTGAGGTGGAAGTATGGTGAGTTCAAAGCCAGTCTCAGCAAATTAATGAGACCCTATGCAACTCAGCAAGACCTGTCTCTAAATAAAATATAAAATTCAGTTCCTGGTACCAAAAAGAAAAAAATTCAAAATTCATATTACAAGCCACTTTATAAAATAGAAATATGAATATATGAATGAAATTTAAAACTGTTGATTCATTTTTTTAGGAATTCAGTATATTTTCTATGTGCATACCTCTTTTGATCAGGCAGAATAACAGATCCCATCATTACCCTTAGAACATGTGAATAATTTATACTAGCTGGAGTTTACATTACACATGAATTTATATAACAGGGAATTTGCACATCTGATTGATTTAAAACTATTGAGATCACCCAGATAATCTGTGTGGGCCCAATATAATCACAGGAGCCCTTCTAAAGAGAAGTCAGAGAGTCAGAGTAGAGGAGATGTGACAGTAGTGGAGGCTAAGGCCTGAGTGATGTAACTCCTGGAACAGGCCCAGGACAAAGTGCAGGCATCCTCAGGAAGTTTTCCCCTTATAGCCTCCAGAAAGAAATACATAGACTGTACCTGGATTTTACCCGCTGAGACTTTGGTCTCCAGAATTATACATAAATGTGTGCTTCTTAAGTCACCAAGTTTGTTGTAATCTGTCACATGTAGTCATGTTCTTTGGGGCAACATTCTGTGAAGGGAAAAGAAATTTGTGGAATTGTGAAATAAACTGAATATTTCATTTTTTATTTCAAATTTCAGGGTGCAAGCAAAACATGCTGTTATGCTTGTTACTGTTATAACATCAACTGAAAGGCAGCTTGATCCTGGATAGAATGAACAAGAAAATTTGAGATAAATAAGAATGAAATATGAATATATAAACTCGGCTAAACTGGAGATTTCTACAGAATCTATTGTTATCAATACAAAATTAGTTCCAATGTTTAGTTAAAAACATGAATTTTTGATGTTAAAGATTACTTATCAATTTTAATTTTGAAATTTTTACACACAAAATGTTCCTAACATATGAGGATTTCCCTTTTATGCTGAAAAGAGTGTAAATATCATTGCCTGTTTGTATTATTTTTGTCACATGCTAAAATAAATTATTTTGAAAATACTTTTGATTATAATATTATTTCTCCAAATTTTCAGTCCAAATGATAACTGAATACTTAGTCTTTATTTTAAATAACATCATCATACGAATGTCTAAAGCTTATATTTATTACCATTATCTAAGGAAGAATACCTTCAACTCCACTAGGATGGTTTATTTAACACCAGATATCTTTGAAAATATCAATTTTTAAATTGTAGTGTGACTGAAATGCACACAAATATATTTGGCAGCATGCTGATTCATAGTCAGGTGAGATCAATGAGGATGCTTTAAAATTAAACTGGATCATCAATTTGAGTCATTGCTTAATTTCTTACTTGATAGATCTGCTGAGTTCATGGATTGTTGACTTGCAGATAGTATGTCATTTGATGCCACTGATAAAAATGATGATTTGGGCAATGAAGACACATATGATGAATGAAAAAAACAAGGAAAGAATAATTTTTCCTATAGAAAAGAGGGACGTACAGAGAAATCAGAGTGATATGTTTAAGACTGATGAGTTGTTGGCTATAATTTGAGGTTTAAGTTCTGTTCTAAAAGCCGTTTGGACTGATACCTATCATGTGTTCTACTATTAGTAGTCACTATTGAATCAGGTGACAGAGAATGTGATTCTACTGCCATTATTCTCATTCCAGAGCACTCAAACTAAGATGTAAAATGCTTTGACTAGTCCTTTTGCTATCTTGTCTCTTTATAGTAGAATTGTTTTGTGATATATTTTCTATCTTCAGGCCACTGTAAAAGTGTCAGAAGCTTAGAGAAGGTTCAAAGTATCCTATTCATTTCCTCTGTCTTGGGATGAGGATAAAAATCCTTAGTATCGTACTCCCTGAAAACACCTTTGACAGTATTTAACTATGACACAGATGTGCATCATGGACACACATGATCACAGGCTCTAGAAGCATAGAATTGTTGTTGTTGTTGTTGTTTTTAATTTACTCTGTAATGGAAAAACCCTTTAAACTCATTACTCAGACTTAAAATTTTTCAGTGTTAGCCACTGCCCATCTTCTGTCTATATCATAAAAGACAGATATTTCTGGAATCCTAACCAATCAATATATTGCTACAGAAATGATGCCCCATAAACCTCAATGGCACTTGTTGACATTAAAACTCATGTCTCCGGGCTGGGGTTGTGGCTCAGTGACAAAGTGCTTGCCTTGCATAAGTGAGGCACTGGGTTTGATCCTCAGAACCACATAAAAATAAATAAACAAAATAAAGATATTGTGTCTATGTATAACTAAAAAAATCCAAAAAACTCATGCATACAGTATACACAAAACACCAAAGATGTCATATAAGTTTTCTAATTCTAAAACTTGTTTTCATACAGTATACTGTTTTCACTAATAAACTGTGTTGAGTCATCCCTAAATATTTTGACAAAAGAGGGCTGTGGCTGGGCATGTGTGAGGCACTAGATTCGATTCTCAGCACCACATATAAATAAATAAAGGTCTATAAACAACTAAAAAAATATTTAAAATTTTTGACAAAAGTATTGAATCTATAAATATAGCTGCTTTGTAGTTTAGGCAGCATTATTGGGGATCAGAAATTCAGGCACTGCAACGTAAAATATCTGGAAATTTTATATGAACTGATGTGCACCTTTAAATTTGTATATCCCAAATCTTTATATGATTTACATAGTTAATCAGTAATATAATTAATTTTTTTAAAAAAATGACTCCTATATACATTTGAGGATTTTAAATTTCAAAAACTATCTAAATCTCTAACATGCACTGGGAACGTTCTTAACACAAAACTGCAGTGTGTTTTAGTCAGTTTTTTCACTTCCATGACCAAAAGACCTGAAGAAAACAATTTAAGGAGAAAAATTTTATTTGAAGGCTCACAATTTTGGAGTTCTCAGTCCATTAACGGCAGCCTCCATTTGGGGGGCTCAATGTGAAGCAGGACATCACAGTGAACAAATGTGACAGAGGAAAACAGTTGGAAACATGGCAACAGTAAACAGAGAGGTCTGCTCAACAAGAATAAAATATAAATCCCAAAGAAATGACTCTCAGGGACCCACCTCCTTCAACTATACCTTTTCTGCCTACAGTTACCATCCAGTTAGTCCCTATCAGGGAATTAACACTTGATTAGGTTAAGACACTCATAACCCAATCATTTTACCTCTAAACCTTCTTGCAATGTCTCACTCATGAGCTTTTGGGGGACACCTAATACGCAAACTATAACAGCATGGATATTTTAATATTCTGTAGTCTAAGTAGAAACTAAATACAGATACAATAAAATTAGTAACTTATTTGCATGATATTTATCATGTTTTTATTTATTCCAATATACTCATGCAAAAATGTGGTAGGAAAATATGTGCTTTTTCTGTAGATATATAAAGGATATAATTTTACACATAAGCACCAGAGACCAAAATAAGAATTCAAGTTCAAGATTCTCTGAATTCATTAGATTGTTGAGGTAAACACGTTGATGTAGCTCATTAAAAGGAAAGTAGAGTGGATCATTAAAATCCTTCCAAAATTTATCCATTTATAGACAAATCCATCTTACTGACAGTCATTCAGCTACATGTTTTTCCATCAACATGTGTAAATGTAGCAAGATTTAAATTGTTTCTCTACAATGAAAACACAATTTTGTTCTAGTTTCCTGATTGTATATTATACTCTGAAAATTTCTGTTTGGTCTTTTGAGTGGTAATTGGCATTCATCTCTCATATGCTGTTTTATCATGTGCCTTTCTCCCTGCACATTGAATTTGGCTATGAAAAAATACAATATTTTTACGATTCAATATTCATACTTGTAGACAATAAACTTGGAGGCATATCAATCTGCTTTTAGTATGTATGTCTTGTATCTTGACCTAATCAATTAGTTTTTATTACCTGAAGATTTAGTCCTGAAGTTTTCCTGAAATTTTGTTGAAGAAAGTGAAAAAAAAAATGGTTAATATAGACATGTAAAGAAAAATACAGTGACATAAAGAGGGCGGGTGTCACACAAAGCTAGGAAAAGAAATAGAATAGAATCTTCATCTTTAGTAGCTGTTAGGATTTGCCAACAAGGCCATTTTCTCCTTGCCAGATGGCATAGCTCAGCATTGTAAATCTTCCAGCTTTTGCAAGTAGATGAAGATAAGCAAACTGAAAAAAAAATGTATTTGGCTGCATTCAAAATAGGAAATATAGAACCCAATAACCACCTAGTATTAATAAAAGTCTAATTGTCAAATAAGACATAAATAAGGGGTTGGGGTTATGGTTCAGCGGTAGAGCGCTTGCCTAGCAGGTGCAAGGCCCTGGGTTCGAACCTCAGCACCACATAAAAAATAAGTAAATAAATAAAACAAAGGTAGAAAGAAAAAGACATAAATTATTATACATATATTTTCAGAGGGAAATGATTTTTTTCAAGATTTTAATGCTCTTATGTTTATAAAAGTTGAAGAGACAGTAGACAACATTAAGTGGTTAGATAATACAGGCAAACTGATAGCAAAAAGACATATAATGATGGGAAATTGAGAAGCAGATAATCATAGACGACCAATTAACCTATAAAATCATTATTGAGTAACACTTGAGTAGAACTTAAATTGTAGAAAATGTACTGGGTAATCAAAATTAAATAGTGTCTTTTTCATGAATTAAAAACATTATATTTCTGCAGTTGAATTATGTTAAATAGTAGTTCTCCTAATTAACCATGGTTCCTGGAAGCAAATTCTAAGTTCAATTACATTTTATGTTATTTTTGGTACCCAAACTATTGCCATCAAGAACAAGTGACATAAGATCATGATTCTTAATTGAATGAATAAATGAATGAATGAAGTCAAGTAGCAAGCAGTATTTTCAGCCAGTTATAATTCTATAAATCATGAGATTATCATAAAATTTGTATGACACTCTATTTTCTAGTTAACAGTACCTTCTAAATATATTTTGAAAATATACATGATGGTACCTGAATGACCAAAAAAAAAAAAACTTGTTTTCTCCAATTAGAAGTATAACAATGGTAAGAGTGTGAGCATGCCTACCAGAATTCACAATTATAAGGTTGTGAAAATTCGATGTTTATTCTCTTATTTTGCATTTTTGTGTTAGTAAAATAGAAATAAATGTAATAAAAAAACTTCATAGGCTGATATAAAAATTAAATGAGAGTCATTAAGTCAACTACTTAGCCCAGTGCCTAGCACATACTAGCAACATAATAAAGGGTGGTGGATTACTTATCTTGTTTTTAAGGAGGTTTAAAAATTATTCTAGAAAAGCAAATCATAACCTGGAAATTTGCTGGACATTTTCAAAAATAATATCATGAGATAACAATAAGCTAGTCAAGTTAGTCAACATAATAAATATTCACAGACTATCATTTAATAAAGACAATGGGAATTGTCAATAAGAACATAAGCAAATCTTTAGATATAATTGTTCCAAAATATTTATAGTTTTATATTTCTACTTTTTGCATTTCTTTATAAATGCAAACAGAAAAGAGCTAAAAGTATAATACTTTGTTTTCTTGGAATTAGATAATGACTCATAAAGCCTAGAGAAGATCTGGAAACATAATTCAAGTAGGATCAAGTAAACCAAGGAAAATTCCTATGGTGGCTAAGAACATTCAATGAAATACCACCTACATGATTTGGGAGAATATTATAATCACAGATGGAAACTTCTCATTTTTATTTGTAGAATTATAAATATTGCATTAATGTACATAATGCATAATTAACAGATATGCAACATATTTACAAATCATGCTAAATTTAATATGCTCCCCCAAAATCTGAGAAGATCATTAGAGAAAATAAAATAAATGACATTATAGGAGAGTTGGACACAATTCATTATCCATTGAGTATTGTCTAGGATTTGTTAAATGCTGGCAAATCTGAATAATTTACAAAAGTATTGTAGACTTAGAGTTAATTCTTATTACAATGGGAAATATGGGTAATTAAGAACAAAAACACAGAACAATCAGATCATCAGAATTTATAAGTGTTGGTGAGGATGTGTGAAAAAGGGAACAGTTGCACACTGTTTGTGGGAATGTAAATTAGTACAACCATTAGTGAAAAGAGTATGGAGGTTCCTGAAAAACTTAAACTAGAAATACCATGTAATCTAGCAATCCAAATACTGGCTTTATATCCAAATGAAATAAAATTAGTTTGTTAAGTGGACATCTGCACTCCCATGTTTATTGCAGTACTATTCAAAATAGCTAAGAAATACAAATAATCTATGTGTCCACCAAGTGATAAATGGATGAAGAAAATGTAGTAAATATGCACAATAAAATACTATTGAGCCATTAAAAGAGTGAAATCTTGTCATCTGTGATTACATGGATGGGACTAGAAATTATTATGTTAACTGAAACAAGCCAAGCACAGAAATACAGGAATCACATGATATCACTGCTATGTGGAATTTAAAAAGTTGATATCAGAAGTTGGAGAATGATGGTTGCCAAATGTTAGGAGAGAAGTTTGGGGAAAGATTTGTCAAAGCATGATGTTATGGTTTAGATATGAGGTGTCCCTTAAAAGTTAATTGCTGAGAGCCACAGCTGAGTCGGAATGGCCCCTGGCATTTTGCCAATAGTACTGGTTGACAGGTGAGGCATTACTATCCGCCTTAGCCACTACTTTGGAGTTCTCCTGGGGATTCCCCAGGATTCCTGGAGAGTTCCCATTGGTTGGGAAAGTGCAGGAGGGGGGATTTCCAGAGGGGATATTTCCAGTTGCTGGTTGCTGGAGGAGCCTCCTGGCATTCGGGAGGATTCCTGGGGAGCGTGTGTGGAGTGTGCTGGTGGAGTTCAGAAATAAAGTTTGTTCCTGCTTCAGTGGCTCATGATTTGTGCCCAGCCAGACTGCAGCAGTTAATGTGTGAAAAAATGCAATAATTTTCAGAGGTGGAATGATTAAATTATGATAGGTGCAACCAAATCCATGGATTAGTCCACTGATCTGGATTAACTGGGCAGTAACTGTAGATAAGCAGGGTGTGGCTGGGGATAGTAGGTCACTGGGGGTCTGTCTCAGGGGTTTATGTTTTGTTCTCTGTGAGTGGAGATGTCTCTGTGTTTCCTCCCAATCATGTCCTGAGATGCTTCCCTCCACCATGTCTTTTCCCCATGATGTTCAGTTTCACCTTGGGTCAAAAGCTGTAGTATCATCCAGCTGTGGACTGAACCTCTGAAACTAAGTCAAGGTAAATTTTTTCTCCTCCACATTATTCTAATAGTGCTTTTTGATCACAGCAGCAAAAAGGTAACTAAAACAGGGACAAAGTTACTGTTAGAAAGGAGCAAGAAATTATGGTGTGCTATTGCACAGTCAGATGACTATAGATAATAATGTACTGTCAATTGCAAAATGTTAAAAAATAGTATTGTAAAAGTTTTCATCATAAATCAACAATAAGAAGATAGCTATGTTTATCCAAATCTGTGTGTTAAACTTTATACAAGATATATGTAATGAAACATCACATGACCCCATTGTTATTTACAAGTTTTCTGTTTGTATGTATCAGTTAAAAATACATTAAATTTAAATTTTAAAAATCACCAAAAAATTATTGAAATAATTCTTTGGCCCAAGATATATAACAATGAAATTATGGATTATTTTTAAAAGCATAAAAATGAGGCTCTTTAACATTAACTTTACAAAATAAAAATAAAATTCTATAAACATCAAAACAGTATATGACACTTTTATAAATAATCAAAATGTATAAATATTTAGGAAAATAATCCAGAAGTATGACAGCAACTCATAACTATATAAGACTGAATTAAGGGAACAAAAAAGGGTGGATATATGAAACTGCAGAAAGGAGTGATGAACATTGCAAAGGTAAATGTAAAAAGACTATTGACCCCTTAAAGCTCATATAATAGATGTTCATTTTAGAGTTTGTAACATATTTCCATACATAAATAAAATGGACTCTAAAAAGACCAAGCACAGAAGAGGTAACTAGAATTTAACTTTTGCTTCTTAAGTAGCAGTAAGAATACTGATTTTATGAAAGAAGATAATAATCCCAACAAGCATATTATACTTTGTGGGTTATAGTAAAAGGTATTGTATTGATATGATATGACCAAAAATAGAGTGAAAAAAATAAAATGCCCGAATACTTGATTAATACAAAAAATGAAGAAATAAAATATTGGTAGTTATATTAAAAGTAATATACTCTAAGTAAAATACATTACATAATCTAAATAAAATACTGAGATTTTCAGACTAACAGCACCCAAAACAAGAAAAACATACTGTTTACAGAGACATAGGATAAATACAGACATAGAAGGTTAAGTTCAAATGAATAAGGAAATATACATCATCACTCATATAAAAAAGCTGGTGTGGCAAAGTAGGAAGTAAGACAAAATATTTTGAAAGAGCAGTGTTTAATATTGAAAGAAGGGTAAATTCATCTGATTACATAATGCCCTTTAATACAATTGCTTTAAATATAATACAGAAATTGTTAAGATTAGCCAGGTGCTGTTACACATGATTTGGGAAGCTGAGGCAGGAGGATCAAGAGTTCAAAGCCAGCCTCAGCAACTTAAGGAAACTCTAAGCAACATAGGGAAAACTTGTCTCAAAATAAATAGTAAAAAGGGCTGGGGATGTGGCTCAGAATCCCTGGATTCAATCCCTGGTACCAAAAACAAAAGAAATTGATAAAGACAAATCTCTAAACATCACTACAGATGTCAACACATATTTCTTTCTAAAGGATAAAAAAACTAGGTAAAACTTATTATAATTGAATAATATAATATTAATTTATATAATATGATATAATATTAATAGAAAATATTAATGTTGTTGGATATTTGAATGACAAATTAATTGATATATATAGAATAGTGACAAAAGTACAAAATGATTAATTTACATATTTAAAGAATGTTTTCCAAGATCTTTCCTATGATTAATAATGAAATCATATCTCAAAAACTTTTTTATTGGTTCATTATAGTTATACATAATAATTAAAATTCATTGTGACATATTCATGCATGCACATAACTTGATAAAATTCCTTGTATCTCTCCTTTTCCTCACCTCTTCACTCTGAGCCCATTTATTTCTTGGTCTCTTTTCTGTTTTCATTACCTCCTTTTTTTGTTTTTCCTTTTTCTGTCTAGCATCCAGATTTGAAAGAAAACATGTGACCCTTGACTCTCTTGAGTCTAGCTTATTTTACTTAACATGATGTTATGTTCCATCCATTTTTGTGCAAAACCCATAATTTTATTCTTCTTTATCACTGAATAAAACTCCATAGTGTATGTGTACCGCATTTTTAAACCAATTTTTCACCTGTAACAGACATCTAAGCTGTTTCAATAACTTAGCTATTGCAAACTGCACTTCTATACTATAGGTATGCATGTATTGCTGTAGGGTCCTAACTTCAGATCTTTTGTATATATACCAACAAGGGGTATATGTAACCTGGGTTCCACCCTTATTCTTTTGAGGAACCTCCATATGTATTTCCGTAGTAGTTGTATCAGTTTCCAGTCCCACCAAAAGTGCATAAACATTCCTTTCTCTCCCATCCTCACCAACATTTATTAATATTTATATTCTTGATGATAGCTATTCTAAATGGAGCAAGATGAAGTCTCAGTTTTGATTAGCATTTCCTTGACTCCGAAAAATGTTGAACTTATTTTTCATATATTTATGCTCATTTGAATTTCTTTTGACAAATGTTTAATTCATTTGCTTATTTATTGATTTAAATACTATTATTTTTAGATATTAATATTTTTAATTCTTAATGTATATTACATGTTAATCCTCTTGTCAGAATAGTAGCAGCAAGGTTTTCCTCTCAATTTTGTAGGCTTTTTCTTTATGCTTTTAATTGTTTCTTTTGCTGTGCAGGAGTTTTTTAATTTGATGCCATCCCATGGAATTAAATCATTATTTCCTGAACCTGAAAATCCCATGATTGTAGTTGTTGCCTTTGCCTCCATATTGTACTGTTGTCCCTATGTTGTCTCCTCATAGTTGCAAACTTTTATGGTCTACTTCCTAGTTTTTTCACCCAT
Organism: Callospermophilus lateralis; assembly: GCF_048772815.1. Classification (NCBI taxonomy): domain Eukaryota; kingdom Metazoa; phylum Chordata; class Mammalia; order Rodentia; family Sciuridae; genus Callospermophilus; species Callospermophilus lateralis. Next base: position 1,349,904 of record NW_027510158.1, on the reverse strand, counting down.
TTTATTTGACTTTCATGCAGTGTGAGAGTTAGTTTCATTCTCTACATATGGATATCACCTTTTCTCAGTATCATTTGCTAAAGAGACTAAATGTGACCTGACATTTTACTCTTGAGATTTTTAGAATTCTATTCTTGTTTTACATATCTGGGATTTTAATTATAATATGTTCTGGAGAGGTGCTTTTTTTTTTGGTGTTATCTATTTTGTTTTCTAAATGCCTGTTGCCTTTGGATGACCATCTCATTCCCAAGGTTGGAAATATTTCTGTTTCTATTTTACCCAATAGGTGATGCCATTAGTCTATATCTCTGCTCCTTCTTTGATGCCAATGAATTTGAAGGTTTTTTTTTCCTTATGTTGTTACAGAGTTCTTGTATATTCTGATAATTTTGTGGTGGTGGTTTGCTTGCTTGTTTTCATGTTATTTTGCTGTTTTAGTGTTCAAGTTCTTGTACCTTGTCTTCAAGGCTTGAAATTATGTGTTCTTTATCTAATCTGTTATTGAGACTTTGAACTGAGGTTTTTATTTGATTAATGAATTTTTCACACCCAGGACTTCTGTTGGTTATTTTTTTTTTCATAATCTCTGCCAGTTAAATGATATGCTTTGTCAAATACTGCATTTTCTCTCTTGCAGAGATCTTGTAGGGCTGGGGATAGGTGTCATTGGTTAGAATCCTTGGCTAGCATGCATGAGACTCTGAATTTGATCTCCAGCACCACAAGCAAATAAACAAAATCTTCTTTTAGTTCACTGATGATTTCAACAGTAAAGTTTTGGATTTTTTATCTGGCATTCCTTCCACATCAGTAGTAACAGCTATTGGAGTATTCACTTTGGGTGAAGTCTTATTGTCTCATTTTCTTAAGTTATCTACATTGCTAAGTTGATTTTAGTGCATCAGCTAGGGTGATTACATTTTATATTACACAAGGGACTTTGTAGTGAAGTGATTTTTCATTACTATGTGCCCTCTGCTGGATTCATATATGTCAACATTTCCAATCAACATGATCATGTTACCGTGTTCAGTTGTTATCATCATTTTGAGAGAAGAAAATAATCACAAGTACCTGGGGTCACTTCAGAACAAAGCCATATACTAGTAAATTTTAAAACTCTTATTGAAAATATTCTCTACAAAAATATTCTCGACTCCAAAGGGAAAATAGAAATAATACTCTAGAAGAGATTGAAAAATTAGTTATTAAGGAAAGTAGACTTGTTCTTGAAGTATATATGATATAAAAGGGGAAATATAAAAAATAGAAAAACTTTAAGAAAAATAGTGGAGGAATAGAGACTGGAGCAGATAATGCAAGAAGAAAAAGAGAGACAAAGAGGAGAAAGTATAAACATGAAGGGAAAAGAAAACATAATTTCAATTTATGATTTGAACCATAATGGAAATACATAAAATTGGATTAAAGAATGCAATATCAAATAACAAGGGGAAACCTATCAAATCAATATAGCTGTTGATATCCATGAAATCAAAAACTGACATTTGAGACATTTAAGCTATTCCTTGACAAGCACTTTTATGTGGGCCTTCCAGATTTTTATTTCATCTGATTTTGGGAAACTTAGTAAATGTCCATACCTCTTTGACTTTACCCCTAATTTTCTGAGGGAGTGGAGGTAGCAACATCACCAACCCACCTCTGACAGAAATGTTGGAGGCTCCTTCCATTCTTTTGTGTGTCCAATACATGTTTATGGCCTAGCATCTAGTTCTTTCCCCATTTGGAAATGACATGTGTGTGCCCACTTATAGAAATCCTTCCTGTGCTTCGAGTTATCAAAATTTGTGTGAGCTTGCCTGTGTAGATTTTGGGGTGCATAGGCAGTGGGAACCTATGGCAGAGACACAGCAGGCCAGTGAATTTTGCATTTTCCTATAGAAGATGTGGGTTTCTCCCCTCAGCTAGGCATGTGTTAGTGGGTCTGCAGTCCTGTAAACTCAGTGGCAGCCAATGTCTGTGGAGCACGCATCTGGTAATAAACATGAATAGACTTAGACCCTCATTAAGCTATCTCCTTTAAAAAGTGAAAAAGCACCCAGAAATAAAATATGAGTTGATAATTATGAAAAATATATTAATATATAATAAATGTATAAGCAATAAGGAATTTCTAAAGCTTTTAAAGTGTTCCTTAAAAGTAATAAAATGTCTAAATCCTGGCGAGAGTATAACCTAGATTGAACTCTTTTTCTTTTTGGCAACATTTTCTCTTTCCTTTTTGAGTAAGACCCACCTGAAAAGGAACACTGGTAAAATTCTGAGAGGCAACTAAACAGATTCATTGTAACCTCAGGGAGATAAAGGTAAGGACACATATGCTTTCTTTATTTAATCCCACTTGTATCTGAGGGGTCCTGAAGCAAAGAAGAGGTTTATGTAGCCTCGAGCATGGACCAAACTTTGGTACCTATTTATAAATTAGGAAACAGCTAACTGCACTTCTTCCTTTGGAGGCACACAATTTAGCCACATGAGCATAATCCATCTGTTGGTCAGCCCCTACTCATTCCCTAGATTGTCATTCTTTTGCAACTTAACATACATAGATCTTCCTGACCGTGGATGAAAGATTTCAGGAGACACCAGAAAGTTGACAGTCATCTTGGGGGAGGGCCTCCCTGGCATGCTCACTTAGGATGCTAGAAAGATCTGTCTGCTGACCTCTAAACACCTTGAGAGGGACTACTGGTGGTGCTTCTCTGATTACCCCTGGTTTATCACCAGTCCACAAGTATAGAAACTATGTGCTTAAAACCAATCACTAAGGGGCTTGCTGAGACTACACAAAACCCTTAGCGAGAAAGAGAAATTACAACTGAAGAAAGACACTAAGGAACCAAAGAAAAGAACAAGATGAACACCAACAAAATTATATAAAACTGATGAACTCAGTTGAGGTTTTCAACTAAAATGCAGAAAAAGGAATCAAAATTTTAAAGTAAAAAATATGTTAATAATTATCTTATAATATTACTTTTAAATTGCTTAATACTTTAAAGTCTAATCAACAAGAAGGAAGGAACATGAGTAATATAAAGAATTGAAGACTCTGAATGTCAAGTGCAATGCCAGAGCATGTGGCAAATTTTTTTTTAAAAATGGAATTAATAAAGGAAAAAATGAAAAACCGAGAGAATAGTTTCAGAAAATGTAGCATCCAAATGTTGATATTCCAGAATAAACAAAGAAAACAGAATAAGAACAATTATGCAAGTAATTAAAACTAACTTCTCTTTATAATAAAAAGACTAGATTCTTCAGCTGGAAAGGGCTCATTGAGATTCATTCAAGATTCATTTTTAAATATAGACACAAATATATTGTTTTGAAATTTCTGAACAATAAATATGAGTAGAGAGCTTCCCAAACAGCCCACCCCCCAAAAGAACCAGCTTCTTATCAGGGAATAATGATGAGATTTTTTTATATCTATACAGAGATAGAATGATCAAATATTGTCCAGTACTTGATCAGAGGAATTGACCTATTAATAGGTCACAGTCTGCTGAGAAAAAGGGTTTGACTCTCAATAATCCTGCATCCAGACACAGCAGCATTCCCCCCGCCCCCCAGGAGCTCTATGCAATTTTTAGACTGTCTGAGCATACTTGATATATTCTTTCCCTGAGTAAAACTTAAATTAAAATAATGGTATGGTTTAGATATTAGGTATCCCCATAAAGCTCATGTCTCATACAATGAAAGAATGTTTAAAGGTAAAATGATTTGACATTTGTAATTATGACAGCCTTAAGCTAATTAATGCATTAATCCCCTTACATGAAAAACTGAGTGGTATCTGAAGTTGAATAGGGTGTGGCTGGAGGAGGTGGGTCACTGGGGTGTGTCTTTGCTGCCTGAGCTACTTCACTCTACCACACTCCACCCTTATGTTCAGCTTCACCTCAAGCCTCCAGGAATGGAGTCAGCTTTCTAGGAATTGGTTCATGAAACCATGAACCCCCAAATGAACTTTTTCTCCTCTAAAATTGCTCCTTTCAGGTCTTTTAGTCACAGAAGAGAAAAAGCTGACTAAACCAAACACTGAACTCAAAAATGGGGAAGATAACAATGAGCACAAACATCTATTCTTGTGTACATACCTACATGAGACTGTGTGGGGGTATGTGAAAGACCAGGACAACTATTTAAAAACAGTTTTTTGACTGTCTTCTAAATGTCCATTTACCTTTGTATGGGATTGTTTATCACCAATAAAGGGCAATAAAGGGCAAAGAAAGAATTCAAAGTAGGACACAGGCAGGTACAACAAAAATCCCAAAGCCTACCACTCTCAGTCCTGAATTTTCTTTTGTATTGTGGTCTACCAGAAGTTATTCATGACCACTGACATCAGTCTTCCTATGTGTGATACACAACAGTCCTGCAATAAAGAAGAAATAATCAAGCTCCCAGGCTCCTTAAAAACAGACCTTATTCATAACCTCAAAGCACTGCCTGAACTTTGTCATTTTTTCTTTTTTTTTTCAAACCCCAAAGAATTTTTAATTGAATTAGTGGAAATGATTACCCAGAGCTCTTTCTGCAAACCGCATACATACTGGATGCTAAGTCAAGATGGCTCCTGATGGATTCTAACTTTACAGGCTGAACCAATTTGTCCTATTCACCTTCAGCAGGTCAGCGCACTGAGTGGCCAACCTTCTTAGGGTCAACATTTCAACAAAGGTTTCTCATAACCTAGAGGAACTTTCTTAATACAGAGGTAGTTAGACCACCAATTCACACACCTACAGTCTGCTTGGGCTTCTCCTATGTAACTTTCCTTAAAAAGCCATCAAACTGCAACCAAGGATTCTGGACGTGGAAACTGAGCTTGGATTTCCTGTTTTATCTGGTTGAACTCTACATTCTCAACCCACCACTTTATATGTGAAAACTAAATCAATTTTGGCATCCTTCCCAATAAAAGTTTACCCGAATTCCCCTATGTCAAATTTAAAACTTCAATTTCCTCCTCTTAAGAAAAATAGCATTTCCCTCTGTTCTGATTCTTACTTCCTTAAAAAATGTAATTATTTATAAACAAAAAAGATGTATGAAGACCAATACTGGTCTGAAAAAAAAAGTGGTGAAGTATTCTTAAAAAAAACAGAATTTATAAGAGTAGAATGGTAAGGCAAGATACCATATGTTTGCATTATTTCCTGTATGCAAAAATGATATATTTCAGACTTTCTTGAAATCAAGTAAAGCCACTAATGCAGAAAACTAAAATATGAGTGGAAGTAAAACATAAAAACACAATTTGGGGAACTTCAGCTCTCTTCTTCTGCTTTAGTGACCGTGGGGTCCATGGACTGAGGTGGTAGGACACCCTAGCTAACGGAGGCCAATCACCACTGCAAAAGTTTCCATGATGTCTCATAAGTGAAAAACAAACTTTAAAAGGCTAAAGAATTGAGAGTCCAGCATTTTTCCCTCAAAATATAGTCTAGTTTATCCTGAATAATATAGGAGGGAAAAGAAAGGAGAAGTGGAGAAGTTAATGTTTTCTAAAGCTTTTATCTTGGATTGTGGTCAGAGATAATTTCATTTGCTTTCATTAGTATAACAAAGAAAAAAACAATGTATTAAATTATGATTATTCAGAATGAAAAGATGAATGCTACCATATTGAAAAGCATTGAATGTAATTAGCAAGGCAAAAAAGGGAAATAACACACTTACATTAAAGCCAGCAAAATAATAAAAAGGAAAAGAAAACAACAGCAAAGTAAAATAAATAGACAACATAAAATAAAATGCTAGTAATAAAAACAATTATATCATTTATTACACAAAATGTGAGCTGGCTGAATTTCCTGAATGGAGATGGATAATTGTTAGAATGGGTAAAAACAAAATCCACACATATGTTGTTTACAAAAAATAAAATAAAAATAAAGTTATAAAAACAACTTTGAAATAAGAGATGGGCAAAAGATTCTTAAGCAACTATAAAAAGCAGAAAATGGTCCGGGAAATATATTCATATCAGTGGAATCAATGAAAAAAGCATTCAACAAGGAAAAATGGCACAATAAAAACCAATTCAAAAATCTTACATTTTCAAGGACATGTAATAGACTTAAACCTTCACATATTGAGCAAGATATCAAATATCTGTATAAAGCATCTTTCTAAATTGAATTTCTGAAAAAACAGTTATAATTGGGAGAGTTAAAACATCTCTGTCTGAATTTTGACAAATCATATTTAACAAAATATAATAGCTATAGTGGATTTAAAAGTTCCAAACATTATTAACAGACTTAAATATGTCTCAAAAGGAATAACTACTTATATCTATAAAATAATTTATTTTATCCATGGAAAAAATATTTTAAAAATCACAACAAAATTAACAATTTTGTTTTAGATAGAGAATTCATATGCTATATACTGTGATGATAATATGTAAAATTAAGTTGAATTGATAAAATGTAGCATAACTAGTACAACTTCCAACAGATATTCTTCCACATATTCCTCATGGACATGCGAAAAGCAAAATTAGAAATTAAGTTAAAAGTTATAAGAAAAGGTACCCCTTAAAGCAAAAACTATGACATTTAGGCATATCTCATATCTCTTAAAAGTTTTTACTCAAATAAAAATCATATTAATAATAATAGTTAATATTGTACATATTTATTTTGTCAGGAATTGCTCTAAGAACTCAGAAGTATTATTAAACCTTATTTCAAACCTAAGAGATAAACTCTATTATTTTCCCCATTTTTACTACTGAGAAAATTGAGCCACAAAAGTGTTAAAAATATCCATGAACAAACCAGCATTCCAGTATATAGGTGGTCAAGATTCATAGATCACATTCTCTAATATTAAACTATAGTGAATATTAATCTTGAGAATTGGGATAGAGGAGTTACAGGGAACTAAAAGGAGAACAAGAGAAAATAGGAGATTGCAATTAATTTAAAATTGAAATTCATAAATCAGAAAAAAATATAATTGACAAGACCAGTAAAAGAAAGCTGAAACTTTTGGCAAGAGTAAAAATGTTATAAACAATTATAAATCCAATACACAAACAATATTTATAACAGCATACCTTTTGATCATCTAATTCTGTTTCTGGTCATGGATTCTAACTGAAAACTGGACAATCATGGCAAAAATTTACATCTCTAAAGACCTTTCATAATTAAAATTTTTGAAAAATATGTAAATAAATGACCATTGTTTGGCCACTCAGTAATTCCATATCCATGGAACACTTAAGATTGAACAATGATAATATAGATCTACAATTATTGCCATAGAAAAGCATTAACAATTTTTGATGTTTTTATGGTATCAAACCATGTAAAATATTATTATTTAATAATGTGTATGTACTTAAGGAAAATTATCTTAAAAGATTAGAATACAAACATTTAGTTTTTGTACTTGTGACCTCACCCAGATCTTTGGATAAATATTTTAGTGATTTATTTTTAGCTCTCTTCTTAATTAAATTATTTCAGGATTTGAATTGCCTTAGAATTAAAATTACTTTTATAGTAAAAATAAAAACATTTTTTCACATTAAAAAGAGAAAAACAATGAATTCTGGATATTTTAAAAAATGGGTCACAAATTTTAAAGTTATATACTATTACTTAGTCTTAGAAAATGTAATGAAAAAAGAGGCTAACTTTGAATTCACAATCATTAGAGAGACATTAGGCATAACTTTTTTTTGGGGGGGGCATAACTTTTTCTTCACAGTAAATGTAGTTCATTATCTGCTTATAACAAATGCAAAGGAAGGCAAAAACTGGGCCCTAATAGAATAACAATTAGGAGCTTCCTAATAACTGGCTTGGTCTAGAGGCAAAGTTTTGGAAGTAATCAGACTTTTGATGCACTCAGAACGTTCTCCAATTTTTCCATATTTATTTCTTTATTTCTGTGAGATAAGTCTTAGCATATTTTTTCTATTTCATATTAACATATAGGAGGCATACTTTATAAAAATAGAATTCATGTTAAACCATATTTTAAACCAATTTTTGCTTTTAAAAAGACACATTAAAATACAATGAGATTGTCAAGATAATCTGATGAGTTTAAATTTATAGAAACTGTTGGCTGATAGACAAGGCTGACTAGAATTTACTTATCTTCTCCATATAAGAAGTGGATTTTTTAAGTCATTGTGAGGGTTAGGAGGCATAGATTCTGATTTCTTAATACAAAGATAGCGCTGATTCTATTTTTAAAAGTATTCTTAAAACATTTAATATCTCCCAATTAATCTTTAATTTAAACTATTTTGACCTATTCATCATAAATGTGACAATAAAAAAGACCTCCCTAGAAAAATATAGTAAAACCTAAGAAGTAAAAATCTGGTAATTATTGGGATGCTAATCTATCTAATCTCACTATATTGAAGACCTACAACATACCTACCCTTTTTCTAAGTGTTGAGACTACAAAAAAAAAAAAATAATAAAACACAATACCTTTCACTCAAATATTCTAATGGAAACCCAAGGAGAACAATAATGGGAAGTTCACTATTATAAGCAGAAGCCATAATAATTTTGTACAAATGTATTTCTGATATAAAATTCCAGTAAAAAGAATGTATTAAGTAAATACATTTAAAGACCTGCTATGACTTATGTCAAATTGTTTAAGGACTTAATATGATTTAAGTAAAGATAGACAAAAGTATATAGGAGTATACAATAATTCTGGTATCAAAAGAAAACCACTAGCTCTTTGGCTTCCAACAGATTTGGTATCAAGTTTTTATTAGTTGTTATTTACCCCTTCTGAGTGTGTGTGCCATATCAGTGATCATGAAATAATTAGATGAAATAACTAACTAATTTTATAAATCAAGAAAATAGTATATGTTTTAATACATTTTAATAGTAAATAAATGGTTAAAAAAACAAAGAATGAAAATTCCATCTTTTTAGTTTTACGTCTTACTATAGTTTTCACTGTGATTGGGAGAATACCTGTTTCTGGAGTTGTTGACAATCTGTGACTACATCAGGATAGAGGGCAAAGAGGGATTAAGCTGACCTTAAAATACAGGAATTATTCTTGATTACTCAAGTGGCCAATCTTATCAAAGAGCAATCTGTATATGGGGTAAAAATGGGAGCGCATATCCCACTTGAATCAAAGTGTGAAATATGATATATCAAGAACCATGTAATGTTTTGAACAACCTACAATAAAAATTAATTTAAAAAAAAAAAGAATTTAAAAAAAAAAGCCACTTAAAAGTGCAAGTGGGGAGGCAGAATGGTATAAGAAAAGAAATGTGAGGACTGAAAGAAAAGAAGGAAGAAATAGAGACCCAGTAGAAGTGAGAGAGGGAGGGATGGTTGTCTATGAATTTGAAATCTTTTACTCTCAAATCCTGATGTTTCACCACTTTGTTTTATTAATTTCTAATTTAAGAACCACACCTAAGGTATGGCCACCATGATTATATATTTAGGAAGGTGTCCCGTCCATAGATCCCCTTGGATGAATAATGGACACAGTAACCTCAAGTCAAAAGGGATATGGAGGAATATAGGAGATTTTAAATGTAGAGGAAATAAAAAGAAAATGTTAATTTTAAAGTCATTTTACAAAATAGGAGGGTCTCTTTTTCACTTGAATTAGGCTATTGGCTCCAGTTTGAATTTTCTTTTTAATCAGTTTTGTCCTTGTGCTATTTATAACAACGTACTCTAAGCCACGTAAGAAAAAATACTTGTGTGGGAGATTTCTTTCTATTTTTCCATAATTACTATTATTTAAAATTATATTTGGTATTTTCACTTTTATCATTTTATTCTTTTCTTAACTCTGTTTTGGACTTCTGCTCACACTCACTCTTTGTACCATTTATATCATATACTTAGGTATTGATATTTATAGCTTTTACCACCATCTCATGAATTCCAGAGACAAGAAAGTTAGATGAAAAAAATCGAACTGCTGAATTTGTTGGCATACATCTTAGAAAATTTGAATGTTCTCCGAGAGCAAAGTTTACTAAACTTTAAGCCAATTGATGTTTACATATGTCTAACATTATCTCAATGGCTTTGTGATTTTATTTGCAAAGCATTTTAAGGTCACTTTCTTTTAAAGCTATCTCAATCATAAAAGTACTTTTTGAGTTTACATAAAAAATAAGGTGTATTAAGAAGGACAACTTTGCAAAATATCCCTTCAGCTAGCACCTTAAAAGAACAAAAACAAACAAAAATTACAAAAGAATACACAGTTTAATATACTAAAATAATTTACATGATGCCATGAGTATTTATGTATGTAAATGATAGTAAATTCCAACAAATTAAACAAGAAGTAGGGAATGATGATTTTTAAAATGATAATCATGTGAACATTTCTAAGGATCTGTTATATATATGACAACCTTATTTGATTGTTTCATATGTTGACCCAAAACAACTGAATTTACAATGATTTGTTCTATGAAACAGTTCAGAATCTTTTTATAATAATTGAATGGCATTGAATTAAAACTCTTAGTGAGTTTTTGTTGCTTCACTTTTAACTGAGTCATCTGTAAAACCACACATTGTTTCCATCCATGATATTATTGCATTGTAGGAGTAGACTTGGGTTAAGTTTTAATAAGATCTTTATATCTGTTCACTAAACACCAAGTAGCTGATGAACAAGCATTAGCTAAAGAGGCTTATGAATCAAATTAGGGTACAGTTTTGAACTTCTATTTCCTTAAATTGTATCAACTTCTACTGTTAGTCATTTATTTCAATAGTAGTTCAGCCTAAACATATTTTAAATTAAAAGTCCTTTTGAAGACTTGAAAATCTTTCATTTCATGATATTTTCTTTATTCATATTTATATTACTTTATTCAGTAATATAGCCTTTTGGTGCAACTTTTTTCTTGATAATCCTTCTTCTTCTGAACTTTCTTCTTTCTGACTAGAGTTCTTGGGCTTCCATCAACACATGCCTTAACTATTCTTGGTTCCACTGGGGTGCCTTCTTCCCTTAGTAATTTACTTAACACCCCTTCCATATTTTTGTCACAAAGACAATACAACATTTCAAGACAAAACAAGACACAAACATATTGTATCAATCTTCTCCATTTTCTCAAAATGGCCATTTTATCTCTCGCCCTATCGAGGGACAAGCAGATTTGCTCCCGTCCTATCTATGGACGGGCAGTTTTTTTCTTTTTTCGTCACTTACCCCTGAGTGTCCCGGGACTCCCCGTACAGGCCACCATCTGCTGCAGTTTGGCTGCAGCTGGGCAGGCAGAATAACGGGGGTGGGGGGGGTGACTAGCAACTTGTGTACATTGACACAGCAGGAGTGGGAGTGGGAGCCATTTATTGTAGGACAGGAGGGGTATATATACATTCCACACAGCTTATCTTAATTAACATAAACTAGATACAGCAGTCAACCATTAAGGAAGCTCCACACTTAATGGTTTGCTGGCGTTAATTCACAAACCACTCCCTCTGGCAAAATGCCAGGCACCATCTTGACTTGTTTACAGACCCTAACAATTCTAGACAATAAAGTTTGAAAGACATTTTACCAACAGATATCAGTATACAAATATTATACAAAATATACATATACTAAATAACTCAGATATACTATAATGAAAAGTTTTATATAATATATCCTTATTCTATTGCTTTGTCAATAATCAAATCTACAATTTACCAAAACACACTTGCCAAATATCATATGTATAAATAACAAATGCAGTAACAAAACTCTAAATTCATATGTACTTTTAACATTAATTTATTGATTCTTTCAATTATAAGAACTTTTGAGAAGAATTTTAAGATTTATAAAAACACAGTTCTCTGAAAATCCTCTGACCATTTTTTAAAATTCATTTTAATAATGCATATAAGTACTTTCTCCATGCCTTTATCCTAATCCATTCATTGGCAGAGTCATTCACCCATTTCGTTAAAATCTACCTATTCTGGGAATAAGTAGAAGTCAATTGAAATTAGGTTGGGGAGGGCAACAACATAGGAAGCCCACACTCTATTGACAAAAACTACTATCAAATGATAAGTGCTAAGAAGTGCAACACACGCGGACACACAGGAATGAGGCTGGTCTGAGGATGAATATGGATTAACATATTATGAGATGAAAGAATATTTCAAGCTAAGGAAAGCACTTGTTCAGAAGTCTCAAATATCACAGAATATCAGTTGAATCAATTTTAAAAAGAGGTAATGTTGGAATAGAGATCATACAGAAAGGAATTAAAGAAATATATAATTCTTCAGACAAATATGTTTTTAACTTTTTTGTTGATGAACCTTTATTTTATTCATTTATTTATATGGGTGCTGAGAATCAAACCCAGTGCCTCATATATGCTAGACAAGTGCTCCACCACTGAGCTACCTCTCCAGCCCCTTCAGACAATATTTATTGAGGGCCTATTAGACTGTTCCAGGTGATATGGATACAGTAGTGAGTAAAACAGTCCACTCCAAGAACCTGCAGAACTTACATACTTTTCATGGGAAAGAGTTAACATGCAATAAAAATTAAGTGAGTGAAATATTAGGCAGTAAGAGCTGTGGAGAAGAGTTAAATGTGGTGAAGTGGAAAAGGAATGTCAGGGGAGGGAAGAGGGTTGCTGTTAAATTGGGAAATATTTGCAGAGTGGTTAAGAATGATGACTTGAGTCTAAATACCTCGAGGTTATAAAGGAAATGTTGCTTAACTTTAGACATTACAAAACATGTAGCATTGCAAAAGATTCTGAAGTAGAGCGTGAACATAGATATGTGATAATATTTTTAAGTTCCCATCTTCCTCCTCCTCCTAATCTCATAATCATGTTCATTATTGCCATCATAGGAAAGTAATGGAAGAAGTCATTGGAAAGAAACTATGGAAGAAGCCAAATGAAGAGCAAAATCAGTAATAATGTGACAGGCAGAGGGAGTAGAGGTACGAAGACCTCAATGCAGGATCCAGTTAGGTGAGGTCACAAAACCATCAAGAGTAGCACCTGACCAGGAGATGGATAAAAAGGTATCTGAAGGAGGTCATGGCAATTTCAATAGATCCTTAAGAGTCCTTGCAAAAGATTTGTATGCATTAGGTGGGAAGGGATATATTAGAGTGATTTAAGCAGAAGAGTGAGATGATGTGATTTTGTGAGGATATATTTGATTTTTATAGAGAACTGTGGAGGCAGAGTCAGGAACAGAAGGATGGAAAAAAATTAGAATGTCTATAAATGAGGAAAAACAAAAGTGTAGTCAAGAAAGACCTCGGCCTGTCAACTGGAAGAACAAAATTGCTACTCATTGAAATTGCTAATCATGTACAAGGAAGAAGTTTGGTTGTGGTGGTACGAGGTGGGAAGGGGTAAGGAATTCAGTTCATACATGATATTTCAAATGCACATACAAATGGAGTTGTGAAGAATGGTTGAACAGGAATCTAAAATTAGAAAACAATAAAAGATGTAAGTTGGTTGTATTCTTCTAGACTCTCTTTGCCATTTATAGATAGATAGATAGACAGTATGTGTACACCCAGTCATACTCCACTTACCAATAATAATGCTGATACACTCTCAGAAATGCATCATTCCTCAATTTCTTTATTTTGTGAACATTGTAGAGAGCACTCACACATACCTAGATGGTTAAGTCAATCACTCAACCTGGCTACTTGATATAGTCAAGAGGGGAGGAAAACAGGACATGTATGAGGAAAGAAGAGAAGAGATGTGAGAAAAGAGCCTTGATGCATTCTGAGATTATAAAAGTAAAGGAGAAGAGAAAGGAGTCATGGAGATTACCAGGGGTTGCTCTTTACTTGGAAGGAAAAGATTTCCCTGTGGGTGGATTATACTTAATTCTTTCTTCTCAACTCTCTCATTTATACTCTGAAGGTCAATTTTTTTCCATAACTCACACTGATATCTTTAAAAAAATCTAAATGGTGTTAAAATTGAAGACAAAGATTCTCTTTATAGATGAATAACAAGGTTTAATTTTCACTAGTCAGACCAGGTAAGACACTTTCTGGTAAGTATGAGGGAGGAAGATAGCCTTAACTCACAGGGAAAAAAATTAAAAATCCAAAGACATAATCAGAAGTTATTGAAGACTTCCCTATTTCAATACTCACTATTCTTCAATAGTACTAAAAAGCTCTAAGACCTACAGAAAACTTGACAATAAATAGATGTCTTGTATGAGGATAAGAAAAGAGAGAGGGATGAAGAGACATTTTGTAGAGGTGTGGTGCACTTACCAGTTGGATCTAAACAGAACTAGTGCTCTCTGAGGGAGAAGCACTGGTAGTTCTCTTATGAGAGGATTCTAAAATAAATTGCATTAAGTCACAAAAGGCTTATTAAGTTATTTAAGGTAAGAAGATCTCTATTCTGGTGGTTGTAAATAACCAATCACTGAGTCTTAGGGCTTAAATAAAAATCATGTTAATAGCTCTCATGGTTCTGTGGGTTGACTGGTCTCAGCTGGGAAATTCTTGCTTAGAGTCTTCTGTGAAAGCTTTAGCCAGATGTCAGCTGGAGATGGCTATTTGGAGGCTCAATTGGGCTTGAGAGTTAAGATGGTTCATTACACGATTATGGGCTCAAGATTAAACTGATGCTATGAAGCAGAATGCCTACACTTGGCCTTTCTATATGGTCTGGACTTCTTGCAGCATGGCAACTGGCTTCCAAAATGGAACATCTCAAAAAGGAAAGCCCAAAGAACAAGGGTTCCAAGAGGCTCAGGTAGAAGCTTCAAGAATATTGCAACTTTTATATGAAAATGATAATGTATGATTTTATATCAAATCATACATTATCATTTTCAAAACCTCTTAATGGTCAAAGCAAATCACAGGATACACTCCATTCAAATATATACAATACTGCACATGACTACAGACAAGGATATAAACACTAGGAAGTGTGGCACATTGAAAGGATATTTTTGGAGACTGGTTATCACACTATCTACTAGAGTAGATTTTTAAAAATGTGATATAGCTAAAAATACAAACTGAATTTATTTTAAGTGTATTCTTTTGGTTCATAACCATTGCTTCTCTAACATAAAAGTATCTAGGCATTCTAGTTGATCCCCATCCAAATGTACCTACATCTGCCTTTATAACTCTCTATATAACATGCAAGAAATATCCTTACATAAGCATTCTTACAGAATTCAAACTCTTTATAAATTATTTTTATCAGAAAAACAATAGACAATTTAAAGTGTTAATTTTAAAATGAATTGTGAATCTTCCTCCAAAAACTGTTATAATAATTTCTACTAGCATTAACAGTACTTGGAGTTTTCCATTTCCTCACAGAAACCATCAAAAAACCCTTCTGATGTGGAAAATAGATTTTTTGGGTGCATTTTTAAATTGCCTTTTTGTACTTGTCATTGGATCACTAGTAAAATTGAAAATATTTTAATCCACTTATTTTTATCCTCATATTTTATCACAACAATATATTGTGATTTTTCTGTTCAAGGTCTTTACTATATTTTCCATTAAAATTTGTATTTGTATAAAGGTATTTTTGGAACCACATTAAATATTTTAATAAGTCATCAGAACATTGGTGAAATAAAACAAATACACCAAATACCATGGTCTGGATGACATCTGTGATTGACTTCATGAATCAGTACGTGATAATACTCAGAAACAGAAGCAGAAGATTACTATTATCTGTTCATTTGTGGATAATCCTTTAATTCATCATTTATCATATATTTATTTTATGTTGTAATAATTACCATCAAAATTTTGTTCCACAAAACAAATATATATGTATATGTGTGTATACATATATATATATATATATATATGTTTATATATATAGGGTAGGGAGATATATCAGGTCCTTTATTCCACATATTTCTGCTGAACTTTGGATAGAAAACATTACACACCCCCTCTATATTTGAGGAACTAAAAGAATGTTCAGAAGTATGCACTGATAAAATGGGTAAATAAAAGAAGTTTTTTCCTAACTAATATTGATAAATAATAAATGCCTAACCACAATTTATATCTTTACCAAACTGTAAAACTGTCTCTTTTCTAACAGGTGCCAAGCACCATTTAATCACTAAATTAAGGGAGAGTGATTATATAAAGTTTCTTTAACATTATTTTATTTCTTGCTTGTAACCAATGTTTATTACTAATAAGAAGTATTGAAATTATCATTATCAAAAACTTATATAATAATCTAATGAAATACCATTGTATCCAGTTAAATACATTTCTGCATTTCATTAATTCAAAATACAATCAAAAGCACAAGGATAGAATACAGTTACTATCTCCCCAAAAAAGTCATTGTGTGATACTATTTGTTTAAAATCATGAAAACAAATGGATCTTGTTTTTACTGCATAGTTTTATTTGTTTTAATGTCTAATGAAATACTTTGTTTTTTCTAATATTTTACATGTTGAAATTCACTTTCATGCTACTGCATAAAACATGAGAATTAACTTTTGCTATCAAAACTGCAAAATTCATTTGTAAGCAATTCACTGGACGTTGTCTAAAAAGAAAATCCAATTATAAAATTATGTATGATGTCATAATTTATACTTTTGAGTAACGAGAGTGGTAAAGAGCTCAAAGTGAGCAACATATTATTGAAAAAACCATATTTGTCAGAATTAGTGATATAGTCTCAGTAATTCCTGCCTGCTCAGGATCTTGGGTTTGCAATCCTTCTGGAATTTGGCAGATAAAGACACAGAAACAATTCCTTGGTTTCCCCAGATAGCATGCTCAAAGATATAATACATAGCCTCTCTGAATGGCCCACAAATTTGTTATGTCAATTACTCAAACATGTGGACACCTTGAAAACACACTCTCATTTATCTATTTTCCATCTTTGCCTATCATGTTCTTTTTCTTTTCTTTTCTTTTCTTTCAGTTTTTTATATATGCAACTGTGCTTAAAAAATGTTCTTTACACATTGGCTGTCATCAAACTAATAAGTTTTCTAGGGACTTCAGACTAGGACAGGTTCTCAGTTATTAGATCTTATGGATAAACAAACTCATGGGAGGGATCCACACAGTTAAAGAGATTGAATAGGCACCTAAAGCCAAAGTTAGACAAGATAAGGACTAACACCTATGAAAGTGAGAAACAATTCACAAAAAAAGAATTACAGTCTTTGGAATAACAAAAAAATGATTTTTGTTGTTGTTGTTGTTGTTGTTAGTGGGATTGAACTCAGGTTCACTTTACCACTGAGTTACTTCCCCAGACCTTCCTATTTTCACTTTGATACAGGATCTGGCTAAGTTGCCCAGACTGGTCTTAAACTCCTTGTGCTCTTGCCTCAGACTCCC
This sequence comes from Callospermophilus lateralis, assembly GCF_048772815.1. Classification (NCBI taxonomy): domain Eukaryota; kingdom Metazoa; phylum Chordata; class Mammalia; order Rodentia; family Sciuridae; genus Callospermophilus; species Callospermophilus lateralis. The sequence continues at coordinate 1,332,480 of NW_027510158.1, read as the reverse complement.
AGGTTGCTATAATTACAGTTGTGCAACCATGGCTAACAACAAAATCTTTAAAACCTTTGGAATCACATCAAAATGACTACATGCAAAACTATATTTTTGCATTCTTTAATACTGCTCCATTTTAGCTTTGTTCCTACTCATTCTATCATTAGAACAGTTTTTATAGCTCTAACAGGTTTCTACCTGAATTTATAATAGTTTAATCTTTGCTGTTGAAAATGTGGTCTGTGAACAGCACCACAGATATACCTGGGATCTTGTTAAAAATATAGACTCTTAGGCCTCTCTTTAGACCTGCTGAATTCACTCTGCATTTTATCAAGATTCCTGAGCTACTCCATACACAAGAAAGTTTGAAAAACACCAACTTATCCAATGGAAGTTAGCTTTGAAAACTGCAGAAAGACAAACTTAATTTGTAATACAGTACCATGATAAGTGAGGTCTGGCTCTTGTCTCTAAGGATGAAATTGCTTGGTTGAATAAATAAAACTTTTGGCAGTTTTCTTTTAGTTTTCACTGACTCACAGAGAGCCCAACTATTTTTTGGACAAAGGGACAGATAGCGGGAAAAAAAAATAAAAAAACTAACAAATTCTCAGTGTCTATACTAGGTCAGGTACTTTACTTAAAGGATTCACCAAAGTTATTGTATTTCATATTGTATTTCATATTATACAATAACCAAAGTTATTGTATTTCATATTACCACTTGAGTGTGGTAAGATGCACTTCATTTCACTGATGAATAAGCTGAGATTAAATAACTTGTCAGGATCACAAGCCCAATAACTCTTGGGCAAATATTTCTTTCTGCAAGAAAACACACTTTCTACTATTAAGTTCAGTGCACATGAGTTAGAAGTAGTATGTGAGAAAATTTAGTATAATAAATGCATGTAGCACATTTTAAATTACAAAAATGATCAGAAGACAGTATCATCACTGTGGACTGGTAAACTTACTAAAAAAGACTCATGGAGGGTTGGAGTAGAAAGAAGGAGAAGATGTAGATGATGGGAAAGATGATTAATTATTTTTATTTATTTATATCAGCTTTGTATGTAGCACTGTGCTAAGAATTTTCCATTCAGTTTCTATTTCTTATGCTAGCCCCATTAATTACAAAATATTTTCAACTTAAAGATAAAAACTAGAGTCTGAAAAGTGTAACAAATAAGATGAAGTTTACAAGGTAAATAGCATACAGAATTGTGGAGTCAGAGTTTTAAAGCCATGATATTCCCACCAAACCACTGGATTTAAAAACAAATATTGGTATAAGGTTCAAGGCAGGGGAAGGGGCTCAATTTGTAGCTTTATTTTTGACTAATAATTTCCAAAAATAATGAGAACCCATATGTATTAATCTTATTGATATTATGCCAAAGTGTTTGCTTTAAAAAGTCTATTTTTTTATAAATATTAGTGGCCTAACTATTCATGCCTCCATTGAATTATAACTGATATATCTAAGTATTTTCTTCAAATAATCTTCTGGTTCCTTCTGGGATAGAATAAAGAAATAGAAATACTTGCAGATCAAAAATACAACATTCCAAAATCATATGTAACTTATCCCCTAAGTATAAAACTATAACATCACAAGCTAAATAATAAAGAAAATACCTAAGTACCTAAAGCCTCCTCAGGGGTAGATCAACATTACTGGAATGTTGCAATTTTTTTTGCCATTATATCAAAGGGTATCACAATGGTCTCAGTGGAGAATCATTTTCTAGCTGTTTATTAATACCAAGCAACTAGTAATCCAATGAAAAACAAATCAGCAGGGCTATTTGATGTCACATATAACTCCAAGAGAGACTAATTCAGTGAGTCTACAACCTACATTTCTAAGTAATAAGAATGTTTCATTGTATTATTCAGTACCTTGCAGAGACACATTAAATGTTTACTGAAAAGAATTTAATTGGAAGTAAAGCCAAAATCCTGTTGATGGATATGAATTTGTAGATACTGCATGAATTTCTACATAATTGATATTTGCATTTTCCTCTCTCCTTCATTTCTCCAGCAACACAAATGAAATTACTGATATTTGCTAACTGTAAGAAGTAATGCAAAAGATGCCTAAAAGAGATGTTAAAGGGGTGTTGATAGCAATAAATAGACTCTTTTCATTAAACTTTAATATGTAGTTTTTATATTGATAGACATATAAAGTTCTTATATTCACTGGCACAGAATATTCCTCATATATTCCCTAGCCCAACTTTCCATTAACACATTTTTTCATTAAGTAATTTATATATTTTTATTCAGGCATTTCATTAAAATACCTCATGCTTATGTTCTTTGATAAAAATAAATAAAAATGGCACTTGCCTCACAGTGTTGTTGCAAATATTCAATCAGAAAATCAAAGCTAAGCATCTAATATACTTTCCGATAACTAGTACATATCACTGTTACTATTACTAAATTAAATATGTCTGATAAATAGCACATTCCACTCTTATTATTACTCCTACTATATTAAATATATATACTGAGAATCTAGTTTGAACAAGACTCTATGATGAAAAAAAAAAAAACAATGAGTAAAACAAGTACCTGGCTCTCATATTATGTACATCCTGGTAAGGAATTTAAGAAATATATTCATATAATATACACCAATAAGGTGATGATTTTTCCAAAAAAAGCTCTACAGGAAGGCAGAGACAATTGTATTCCCTTCTACAGTATACACTGACAGGTACTTTAAATTTTCTTTTTGCAGGTTTTTTTTTCACTGACTCACAAAGCAGCCCATTCTATTTTTGGATATGCTTAATTATTAGAAATTGTATTTTATTATTCCATGTGAAAACTGACTTCAGTGCTTTTCAAAATATTTTCCGTTATATTTCTAATCTCTATCAGGTATATTTCAAGCAAATGCAAATCAAATGGGAAAAAAAAGTGAAAGAATTTTCTTCAGTGTTTTTTTTTTTTAATACAGAAACTAGTAACTTATAAGTGAATTATTCCTTGTACCATGTTGTTGTTTTATTTCTGCTGACTTCTAAGTAAAATATAATTTTAAAAAAGGATAAGTAAAGGGCTGCTCTGGCCACTTGTTCCCAGTATATTTTCAAACAAAGAGCAAAACATTTCCTTGGGGAAAAAATTACCCTGCTATGTCCTTAACATTTTTTTGTATCAATGGATGACTGAATTTCAGTTTAGCCACAGAAGAGAGCTGAAGGAACAAAAGTTGACAAAGTCCTGTGTAACTAATGAGAGGTAAGGGATCTTAGAGTTTTGCCATGAACTCTGGTTTTTATTATAGCATTTTAGGAAGCAAGACATATCAAGGAGAGGGATTAAATGGCATGGGGAAAGGGTGAACATGATTAGATTTCACTTTTGAAAAGATATATTAGAAAATATGCTGTCAAAATGTGACAGTTACCTTCAGTTTTTTTTTTTTTCAATTATAGGCAATATCGTTTCTCCAAATATGACTTTTTGAAAGTATTTTTTTCACTTTGTATTTTTCAATTTGAAAAAAATAATTGAGCTTGTTGTTGACATTATTTGTTAATAGAAATGATAGATATAAATGCAATATTGCCTAAGAATGCTCATTCTTTCTCACATTCTGCTATTGTGATGTCACATTTTAGCCGTCTACATTTGGTGTTGCTTATTACTGCAGGCAGCAAGAAATTTGCACATGTCAAACTGCCTCTAGCTAGCAAATACATTTCTGGGAGACATAATGTTTTAAACAGGAAACACAGGCATGTATCTACAAGGCAATCTGTCGACAACTAATAAAGTATTCATATTTTACCTCTAGCACTGTAAATTCAAAGGGAAGCCCTTACTAGTAGAATTCTTGTGCATGTATTAAAAGTTATTATTATTAATACAACGGTTTTACTATTACAACAGCAAGTTTAACAAAGTCTTGTACTAAATGCAAATGATTTGTCAAAATTATTAAATGTGAATTTTTATCTCCTTTTCTGTCAAACTAGTTTTTAATACATACACGATACATAGTTAATATGTAATTTTCATGATCCTAGGAATTTTTATTTCCTAATACCCCTTAATCATGGGGTATGCCTTTGAAATTCCAACCTAAAAAAGAAAATGAGAAAACAGAAAAAGGACAACTATCAAAGAAATTTCTCATAATGGTATACCATTTAATATCATAATACCTATATTTAGATTGCTGGGGATACAGAACTATTAAAACTTTTAATAAATAAATTTTAAACTGACATTTGCTGCAGTGATCTTTTATAAAATATATTTTAAAGTGTGAATGAGACTTGTTTACTAAAATGTTTGCAAATATACATATGTGTATGTATTTATAAATTTGATTCTTCTACATATATCTACATAAAAGTTTAAAAAACTCTTAATGTCCATATTTTGAATCTCATATTTTCTGAATAAATGATAATTTTAAGTCTTACGTTATAGACTTCCACCTCTAACCAAGATGGAATAATGACAGATTGACTTTAAAACAAACCAGAATGACGTAAAACAAACCCATACTAGATAAAATATATGCAACAATCATTTTTCAAGCTAATGGAAATCTGGAAATGCAAAATAAGGATATCAGAGAGAGGGTAAAGAGATGTGGTGAGCTTTAGGCTAGTCCATAACCCCAGTAGGGAAGACTTTTCAATGCATGAGGCACTGTATGGAGACCAGAAGTTAAACTCAATCATGGCCAATACATGACCTTAAACTAAGCATGGCATTGGATTTTTAAAACAAATCTTAAAAATAAATATTGAAAAAACTATTGTCAAGGTACACAACTGAGTACCCAAATCAAGCTCAAAACAATTCTAAGAATATAAAAATATACAGAGCTGGGGATATAGCTCAGTTGGTAGAGTGATTGCCTTGCATGCACAAAGCCCTGGGTTCAAACCCCAGCACCACACAGACACACACTCACAATAAAAAGAATATAAAAATATCCAGTACCCTAAAGGGAAAATGCACAATTACAAAGAATGCAAGGATTCAGGGGGCAAAAAATACCCCAAATTAACGCAGAGCCTAGAGTTAGTAAACATAAAAAGACTAGAGTTAGTAAACATAAAATCTCACTATAGATTCCTCAGATATTAAAATTAAAATAAGAAATTATGAAAAAATACATGATAATATACATTTAAAAACAAATAAATTGAAAAACTCATCTTCAAAAATGCAAGTTCATTTGAAAAGAAATAGCCTGTATAATTCTACAGCTATTCTAAAAATTAAATTAAATTAAAAATCTTCCAGCTAAGAAAATGTCAAGCCAAGATGGTTTTTCCAGTGAATTCTACCAAAAATTTAAGGAAGAAATAATATGAATTCAACACAAATGCTTAAGAAAATTTGAGGAAGAGAGAATAATTTTCAACTATTCTTATTAAGTTGACATGTCCCTGATACTATAGTGATACAGATATACGAAAACCACATCAAATAAGAACAAAATGATATAAAATGTCTTCAACTTGCTAAGAGTATCTAAGAAAAAAATATACCTAACATTTTACATTTAAAAAATTTTAGTGTAGTGAGAACAATTAAATAAGATTTATCCTCCTCTTAACAAATCTTTTAAATGTATGGACATTATTACTCCTTGTAGGTTTCACGCTATACAACTGGTCTTCAGAGCTTCATCCTGTTAACCTGAAACTTCATCACTACTCATTAGGAACTCCTACTTACCCTATCCTTTTCAACTTCCCTGGTAACTACCAACCCATACTTTGATTCTGTGAATTTACTATTTTATGTGCCTCAAATAAATAAAAGCATTAAGTATTTTTCTGAGATTGCCTTATTTCAATTGGTCTATGACCTTGTCTTATCCTCACCCCAGTTGTGTCAGGGTAGTGGGGAAGATTACAGACAGGCTAAAGACATTGTCCACTGACATCACCAGAGACAGATGATTTATTGGAAAAAGTTTACAAAAGATGAGACTGTTACAAGAAGAGTTCTGAGGCAACAGGCTAATGGACACACCTCTGTCCCTCACAGTGATTTGTCAACCAATGTCTTCTCTCCCACATGTGTTGTGTCCAGTGGTGGCTGGCTGAATAAGTGGCATATATTCTTTCCTCACTTCTGCACCTGTATCCATTCAGAGAGAAATTTTATGTTAGGCTGCAGAAGCCAGGGAATAATCAGCATTTAGCTGGCTTAGTTTGCTGCATGACCAGCATCCCAAAGACTAACTGTCTTGGTGTACGTGAAAGAAAATTGCTTTCTAGAGAAAATAGTAACTTGCATTAATTTCCAGTGCATATGAGAGAGTCAAGGTCCTTTAAACTAATATGTATCTGGGGGCTAGGGTTGCTACTCAGTGGTATAGTGCTTGCTTAATACATGTGAGGCACTGGGTTCGATCCTCAGCATCACATAAAAATTAAATAAGTAAAATAAAGTTATTGTGTCCATATACAACTAAAACATTAAACAACAACAATAATAATAATAAGTATCTGAACTTTCCATTCTAGGCTTGCTCTCATTGTTTCCTTAACTTGGCTAGGTTTTGGGAACAGAAAGGGAATATTTAGGGACAAAGTATCTTTCCATTTCCTTATGCTTTAGAGTTAAAAACAAAGTCAAGTTGCATCTAAGTTATCATATTTTGCAGAATTACATTCTTTTTAGAGGTCAAACAGTATTTCCTTGTATGTGTTTAACATGTTTCATTTATCCATTCATTTGTGGTATATTTGGGTTTCTTCTATGTTATGCTACAATGAACATCAGAATGCCAATGTATATTTGAGCTCCTAATTTCAACTCTTTGGATCAATATCTAGAGGAGGTATTGCTGGATCATATAGTAGTTCTGTTTTCAATTTTCTGAGGAACCTCCATAATATTTACCTAGTAACAGGACAATCTTGCACAGTTACTAAATGTGTGGAAATTTCTCCACCTATTCACCATCACCACTTCATTCATATATTCATATATTCATATATTCATATATTATATATATGTATACACACACACACACACACACACACACACACACACACACTCTTATTTATTTATTTATTTATTTAGTACTAGGGCTTGAACTCAGGGGCACTCGACCACTGAGCCACATCCCCAGCCCTATGTTGTTTTTTTTTGGTTTTTTTTTTTTTTTTTGTATTTTATTTAGAGACAGGGTCTCACTGAGTTGCCTAGTGCCTCACTTTTGCTGAGGCTCACTTTGAACTCATGATCCTCCTGCCTCAGCCTCCTGAGCTGCTGAGATTAGAGGCCTGTACCACTATACCCTGGCTATCTTTTGGTTTTTCTTAGTAGCCATCCTAAAGGATGTGATATGCTAATACATTGTGGTTTTTATTGCATTTTCCTGATTAATAACATTGATAATTTTTCCATATATCTGTTGGCCATTTAATTCTTCTTTAGAAAAATAGTCATTTAAGTTCTTAACCCATTTTTAAAATCAAGTTATAACCTATTTGCATTTGAGATTTAGGAAGATTTAGATTGAGATTTTCATATATTTTGAGTTTTAACTACTTGTCAGATACATGTTTGCAAATATTTTTTGCCATTCCATAGGTTGTCTTCCTGTCTTATCAATTGTTTCCTCTGCTATGCAGAAGTTTTTAGGTTGATATAGCCCCACTTGTTCAGTTTCATCAGTTGCCTGTGATTTTTGTGTCTTATCATTGAAATTATAACCAAGATTAGCGTTGTAATGCTTTTCCCTTAGGTTTTCTTCTAGAGACTTTATAGTTTCAGTTATTATAGTTCTTACATTTAAATCTTTAACCTATTTTTAATTGATTTTCACACAAAAAGTCATCCAAATTAACTTGGTAAAATAAACATTCAGTTTCATTTTTTGTTACACAGATATATGGTTTTCCCAGAACTATTTGTTGAATAGATTATCCTTCACATCTTGGATATTCTGGGCATCCTCTTTGAAGGCAGCTGACTATATATTCATGGATTGATTTCTGGATCCTTTTTTTTGTAGAATTGTAAATGAAATTGTTCTAATATTTGTTTCAGATACTTCTTTGTCAGTTTATGAAAACATTAATGGTTTCATGTCCTGCAACTTTATACTAAATTTATTTATTACTCTTAATAGCTTTTACAGAATTTTCAGGATTTTTAAAATATATAAGCTCATACCATTTGTAAATAAGGAAAATTCTATGTTTTCCATTCTGATTTAGAATTCTGACCTAGAATTATTTTATTTCTTTTTCATGCAAAATTGTCTGGCTAAGACTTCTAGTACAACATTTAACAGAAACAGCAAGAGTTGAAATCTCTGCTTTGTTCCTGATTTTAGAGGAAAAACTTTCAGCTTTCCACTGTTGAGGAAAGCTTGTAATACATGGACTTAATTATGTTGAAATATATTTCATCTTTTGCTAGCTTGCTAAATTTTACAAAATTCTCTACTGACATATAATTACTTGATTTTAACTCCTTATTTCATCAATGTGGTTTATCACATTAATTGATTTCATATGTTTACTCATCCTAGGTATATGATCCATTCTTTAAATGTGCTGTTGGATTTAATATTTTGTTGAAAATATTCACATCTATAATCAGCAATATTTGCCTATGATCTTCTTTTGTTCTGGTGTATTTGTCTAGTTTGAGTATCAAGGTAATTTTGGACTCATAATTTGAACTTGGAAACATTCTAATTTTAATATTATAAAATATTCTTCCTTACCTCTTGTTATAGTTTTGATGTGAGGTATACCCAAAAGCTCACATATGAGACAATGCAAGAAGGTTCAGAGGAGAAATGATTGGGTTGTGACAGTCTTCACACAATCAGTGAATTAATGTCCTTATAGGAATTAACTGAGTGGTAACTGAAGGCTCCTAGTATGTGGTGGGAAAAGGTGGGCATTGGGGGGTGTGGCTTTGAGATACCTATTTAGTATCTGGCAGTGGAGTTCGTCTCTGCTGCATGATCATCATTGTGAGCTGCTTCCCTTTGTCATTGATGTCCTGCCTCACTTAGAGCCCTGAAGAATAGAGTCTGTTGTCTATGCTGAAACCATGAGCCCTCAAATAAACTTTTCCTCCTCTGCAAAATTGTACGGGTTGGGTCTTTTAGTAACAGCAGCATAAAAGCTGACTAAAACACCTCTTGTAAGAGTTTTAGATTAAAAGTCTATTTGTCTGATACAAATATAGCCATTCCTGCTTTCTTTCAGTTACTATTTACATGGAAAACTTTTTCAGTCTCTTCAGTTTCAGTCAAGGTGTGGCCTTAAGTCTAAAGTGAGATTCTTATAAACAGCATATTATTTTATAGAAGAGTGAAATCCATCTATATTTAAATTACTAACAGGAAAAGATTTACTATTGTCATTTTGGAGTTGTTTTCTGTGAGTTGTATATTTCTTTTGCTTTCTCCCCCTCTCTTTATGTCTTTCTTTGCATTTTTAAAATTTTTGTACTGATGTACCCTAATTACTTTTCCTTTTTCTCTTGTATAATTTTGGTAAGCATCATTTTTTTGTGATTTCCTTGAGGTTTACATAAAATACCTGCTAGCTTTCCATTGTTTTGACAAAATATCTGAGAAAATCAATTTGAAGAAGGAAAGATTCATTTTGGCTGATCAATTCAGAAGTTTTAGTCCATGATATTTGGCTGTCTTGTTTCTGGACCCATGATAAAGCAGAACTTCATGGAATGATGCATGTGGTAGAGCAAAACTACTTACTTCACAGGTGCCAGAGACAGAATCAGGGGAGGCATTGGGATTCCATTATACCCTTCAAAGGAATGTTCTCAGTGATCTTATTCCAAATAGAACACACCTCCTAAACTTTCCACCAACTTCTGATATCCCATCAAGCTATTAATTCATCAATGGGTTAATCCATTAATAGAGTCAGAACCCTCTGGGACTGAGGTAGTGGCTCAGAGGTAAAGCATTAACCTAGCATGTCAGAGGCCCTGGGTTTGATACTCAGCACCACATAAAACAATAAATAAATGAAATAAACTCCAACTAAATAAATAAATAAAATAAACTACAACTAAAAAATAAATATCAAATAATTAAATAAATAATGTCAGAACCTTCATAATTCAATCACCTCCCCAACCTTCATCTTTAAACATTGCTACACTGGGAACCAAGCCTTCAACACATGAGCTTTTGGGGGACTTCAGATCTAAACAATGTCTTAGAGCTATAATATTTTACTTAAGCTGACAGCAACTTAAATTCAATTGCACGCAAACACAATAATTTATCGCATACATAATTATATATACTTGTAACAATTTACATAGATGCATATTGTATATTTTAAAATGAATTTTTAGTTTTAGTTATTTTGATACTTTTACTCTTTAACTTTTATGCCAGAATTAAAAATTAATTAACCACTTCCATGACAATAATGCAGTGTTATGGTTTGGATATCAGGTGTCCCCAGAAAAGTTCATGTCTCAATGCAGCAGATGTAATGTATAGAGTATTGGAGTTGTTTAGCCATTGGAAGAATTAGTCATTTCAGTGGATTATATCTAGGCATGCAGGGCATGGTGGAGTAAGTGGGTCACTGTGAACATACCTTGGGGATTACATATTTTGTCCCTGGATCTTTGTTCTCCCTCTCTACTTCCTGGCTTCAACTAAGCTGTTTTCCTTGACCATGTCTTTTTGATATGCTCGAGTTTGGAACCCCCAAAATACCACTAGAGACCAAGATGGATATAAGCAGCAAAGAAGTGTTTATTGCGAGCTAGCTCGGTCCTCTGCACACAGCAACTGGTGACGCTGAGAGGCCCCAAGCCCAGGATTTGCTGCAGTTTTATACACTCTTTGGGGAAGGAAGGGACTTTACATACATCATAGCACCTCTTAGCAAATCATTACACCTCAGGAAAATCAAACTACAATTCTTAACATTGATTAGCACATTCACTGGCGGGAGCAAGTTGGGTAAGGGTGATTGGTTGTACAAGAGGGGGATTTGTTTGATCTGATTGGTTTAAGCCAGTAGGGGTGTACATGCTGAACTACATGGTTTCCCAGCACGTATCAACCACCATAAACCAATGGGAGGATCATCTGGTATCCCAGGTATTTTCCCTGTCTCATGCTGATTTGTGGTTGTTAGGGGGTTGCTATGGGTCCTCACCTAAACTAACTGAGTCAGGGACACCTGGGTGTAGCAGACCTCTCCTGTTATTTGCAGACAAACAACTCAGCAGGGTGTGTATGTGCCTAGAAAGGCTCTGTGGGTTTTTCCAACGACAAGGGTCATGCCCCCTTCTTTGGACAGGCTTTGCTCTGAGGTAGAGGCTGGTTTCTCAAAAATGGAGTCACACCAGTTTCTCACTTTTACCATGATGTTCTACCTCACCTCAGGTCCAGAGCACTGGAATTAGCCAAATATAGACTGAAACCATGAGCCAAAATAAACTTTTCCTTCTCTAAGTTTTTCTGGTCAGGTATTTTGGTCACAGTGATGAAAAGCTGACTAATATACATAGTCTTCTGTACTGATCTATGATTTACCTATATCAACATGCTATATATTTTCTTGTGCCACTGTGTGGCTCTTTAGGGCTCTTTCATTTTAACTTTGAGTACAATCTTCAAGGCTTTTGTAATGTAGGTCTAGTAAAGATGTCACTGCTTTGGAGGGAAAGTAGTTCTCCTTAATTTTTGAAGGAGAGATTTCCAGGTATTGTATTCTTGATGGGTAGGTTTGCATTTTTCCCCAGAACTTTATTTATTATTATTATTATTATTATTATTTTAGGAAAAGGAAACAGAAGGTTTATTGCTTTGTTAGCAAATGAGAAATAAAGGGGAATCCTGTCTCAGAGGCTGTGATTTTGCCCAATAGCAAGAACAGTGAGCTTTTAAAGTTTTAAAGAAGTGATTCAAAGTTTGCATTACATTTGTTCTCTGTTGGAGTTGTAATTCACCTGTTAATTTGGGAGATAATCATTTGTGAGATCTCTTGGTACCTTCCAAAAAGTCTGAATTACTTCTTTGAAGGTGGGTTTGTTCTCAAGGACAGATAAATCTGCCCAAAATCGGGATAAAAGGTAATCCTGTTTCCCGGAGATTCAGGAGGGGGAAAATTTAGGGAGGAGAAGAGAGAGAGGAAGAGAAAGAAAATTATTTCCATTTTGAAAATAAGTTGCAGTGGCAGAGCAGCAAGGGCTATATTTAAAGCATAAAGTAGACCACTGTTATGTCTCTCCACTGTTAATGTCTACATTCCATTTCTATGGAAAAATGGGGAATGGTATCTCCAAGCTCCTTCCTACTAAAAGAGGGCAAAGTTAGGGCAAGTCTTTTTCTCTATCAGGCAGGGCATGGACAGTTAAGGGTATTCAGTATCAGAGCAGTTCAGAGGTTCACAGTGGTTGACTGAACAATGCATACATAGGGCAGGGATCCTGCTAAGAGGACAATAAACAAGACAACAAGATATTAATTATTTTCATAAAAAATTAGCATGAAATCAATTTCTATTTCAGCCAGTCTCTGAAAACCATGAGGACACTAACTCATAACAGTGTAAAATAGATCCAGTTTATCAATTTAGGAAGTTAGAAAAATATGTAAGTCTGTCAAATCAGGCTTAAATTAACTCAGGACAAACTTGCAACTCTAGAGACCTTTATGATCATCATAACTAGGCACTCCTACACAAAAACCCTTCCTTTTCAGCCTCCAGATTTACTTACTTTACTTTTGGTAGGGCTGACAAATTTGTACACCTTAAGTTACATTAAAAAGAAGAAAAAAAAACCATTTTTTTAAATATCATGTAGGATTGTGCTTTGACTATTCTTTCCTTCCAGGTATTTAGGGCCAAGTTGGTCAAAACTGACTTGGTTTCTATCTATTCTTAGGAATCAGCTAAGATTCCTCAAAGGTCACTCTTGGGGATGTGTGTGAAGCCTCTTGGCTCCTTTAGATTTCTTCTACCAGTGGTACCATCTGCCAGAATGGGTCAGGATTTGAGTGACCATTTGTGGCTTCTCAGGAAACATCAGGAACATTTCCCTCCCCAAGGACCTTCCCCTATGAAGAATGTATACTGGTTGGGTTCCTGTTCTTTAGAGTCCTCTCAATCTCCCTGTTCAGCAGATGGGGTAACTCACTGGAGTTTCAGGACCCAAGAGGGGTCCAGTCATTCCCTGGATCCTGTCTGACCATAGATGGCAAGGGCCAAAATGTTAGCTGCTTTTTCCTTGATGCTTTTAGTTCTTCGACTTATGGTCTCCAAGTTTGTGGTTTTAAACACCCAGCAGGAGGGTTTCATTCTTAATGGGGGTGTAACAGGTTATAACTTCAATATCTATAATTTTACAGTTATCTCTCATTTAATTAGGGTCAAATTAGTACTGGAAATCAGCATTTTATCTGTTTTATAGGTGATGGCTTATTATCTCAAGTTATTGTTGCTGAAACTGGGTCCTTATTTGGATGCCAATCTGATGACAAGGACACCATTTTGAGAAAAAGGAAAAACAAGTTTTATTGTCTTGCTAGCAAAGGAGAAACACAAGAGACATCTGTCCTAGAGGCTCTTTTTTAGCACTTTGGAAGTGTCATTTGACTGGCTTCTGGTCTGCAAAGTTATGCTGAAAATTGTGCTGATAGTGTTCATGGAGATTTGCTTGTATAAAACAAGTTGTTTTTGACTTGCTATTCTTGGATTTTTTTTTTGTCTGACTTTTGACAATTGGATTATAAGGTGTCTCAATGTGGGTTAGTTTTAGTTCATCATATATAGTTTTCTTTGTGCTTCTTGAATAGGTTTGTCCACTCCCTTCAAAACATTTTGGTGGTTTATTATTTTTTTAATAAACTTTTTGGTCTCTTCTTTTTCTATTTTCTTGATAGCCTCATAATTCATATACTGGTTTTATAGTATTCTGTATTTTCTTTAGTTTTGTTTACCCTTAAATTTTTTCTTATAATTCTGAATAAATTATCTTCCATAACCAAAAAATTTGAAAAGCCCAAAACTAAACTTTTATGGTTTTCATACATTAGAAACTATAAATGTTGCTTATGAAATTTAAATATGATGCTGTACTTTGAAACTGTCTTCTTCAAAATTCATGTTGAAATATTGTGATGGTATTAACAGATAAGACTTCTGGGAAGTGATTCAGTCTATATAAGTTCTGCCCTCAAGAATAGATTTGTGCCTATAAAAGGACTTATGAGAACTAGCTTAGACCTTTAGCTCTTCACCTGCTGCCACATGAGGACATAACATCTATCCTGTCTGGAAAATACACAAGAAGAGAATGGGGTCCCTCAGCAAATTGTGCTTCTGTCAGTACCTTGGTCTTGGACTTCCCATTTTGCAGAACTATAAGAAATAAATTTCCATTCTTTAAAAATTACCCAGTTAGTGGAATTTTATTTTAACAGTACAAATTAATTAAAAAAGATGATGTTATAAATAGAAAAAATAAACATGGATTACAGGTCATAAGATTTAATGGTGTTAAGATATTGAATGTCTTCATTTTTTCTACAAATTTAATGCAACATCAATTTAAAATCTTGCAGATTTTCTTTGGCAGAAAGTGAAAACATAACTTGAAAATCATAAGAAAATCCAAGTATAATTTTAGAAAAAGTAAAATACAAACAATTTATTTCACAGCTTTTCATAAAAATAGAATAATCCAAACCATGTGATATGGAATTAAGATATATAATTACACCAACAGAAGAGACTGACACATTAAGAAATGGACCTAAAAACAAAGATGGTTGATTTTTTCATAAAGGTGCACAGCAATTCCAAGGAGTCATAATAGTCTTTTCAATAAATGAAAATTGATATGAAAAATAACAAAAACTTGTTATACATACTATATAATGCAAAAATACATAAAATTGATTATAAATGTTAATATATTTCAAAATATTTTATAAGAATTGAGTGAATATAGGAAAAAAGTTGTTAGGTTGAATGAGACTCAAAAAATTTTAAAATA
The DNA here is from genome assembly GCF_048772815.1 of Callospermophilus lateralis. Lineage (NCBI taxonomy): Eukaryota > Metazoa > Chordata > Mammalia > Rodentia > Sciuridae > Callospermophilus > Callospermophilus lateralis. The sequence goes on along the minus strand of NW_027510158.1, from coordinate 1,317,459 downwards.
TTACACTAAATCAAAATTTGTAAAGAAAAAAATTGACTTGATCAAATTAAAAACTTCTACTCTTCAAAAGGTAATTTTGTGAGAAAGAAAAGTCATAGAGTAGAAGAAATTATAAAAAATACTGAAAAGTGATCTTAGTATATTTAAAAAACATTCAACTCAATAATCAGGAAATAATCCTATTATTAAAAATAAATTAAAAACATGAATATACACATCAACAATAAAAATGGATACATGAACACAGGAAAAGTTGTGCAACATCTCACTATTTATTTAGTCAGTGAAAAATGTAACAACAGTGAATTAGCACTACAAATATTAAAATTGCTAAAATAAAAAAAAAATGACTGAACATACCACATGTTAAAGAGGAAATAGAAATTCCTACATTTATGTTGAAAACATATGATATTAAAATTAACTTGAAGTAAAGCTTAGCATTTTCATAAACAAATATATGTGAAAATTGTGTAACTACCATGTGATCTAACCATTCCTTTGTAGTTTTTATCCAAGATAAATAAGAACCTGTGTTGTTATGAAAGACATTTACATGACTGTTTATAGCAGCTTACTTTTACTAGAGAAAGGAAAGAAAGAAAGAAGTGACAATTACTTAAATGCCAACAAGTAAATGACAAGCAAGCCCTACAATGTAACAGTGCTCGGCAGAATAAGAAATAATAAAGGTAATGAACCATTGACACAAGCTACCTCATGGATGTATCTCAGTATAAGTAGGTCAGGTACAGGAAGCCAGAAAGAAAAGATAATTTTATTTATATGAAATCCTAGAAAAATCTAAGTATAGTATCAGAAAGCAGGTCAGTGTTTTCCTGGGGCTGGGCGAGAGAGACAGAGATGGCACAGGGGCAAAAAAGAAATTTGGGAGTGACATATTCACTTTTTTTTTGTGATTTCATGCTTATATGCCTATATAAAAAATATTATCAGAATGTATGCTTATCTCTAAATGTATGTCACTTATCTCTAAGTTCCCAAAATATATTGTTACAAATTATTTTCACTAAATTAATTACAATTTATTTAAGTATTATTTCTAAATGATTACTATGAACAATTATAACCTATTCTAGATTCAAATGTTCTCTCTACATACATATTAATATAACACAAGAAGCTTGTCATTTTTAAGTGTATATATTCTTAAAAGCTCAAGGGCTTTGGAACTACATATTTTAAGGAAACTTGGAAATAGTTGAAGTGGGCAGAGTGAACTCAGTTATTCTGCTGGGATGTCCCTTCTGTAGATGATAGCCTAAATTACAAATCACTTCTAGTTTAAGACACAATAGAGAAGTGACTGCTAGGTGTGTGTGTTTGCATGTATTTTAACTTAATGAAATTAATGACAAAAGGTACTTGCTTATGTGTGATACTATGGTCTGACAACCATCTGTTTTCATTACAGATAAACTGAAGGAGTTCTATTTACACTCTTAAGAATATGATGTGAATTTTGTACTAGGAAACTTTGTCTAAGCTCCAATGATAAAATGGCATTGAAACAGTTGAGTTCCTGATAATAGTTACAGAGATGAACATTTGAAGCAATTAAGAAAGTATTAGTAAAGAGGAAAGCAAAAGAAAGGTATTAACTAGCAAAATATCATTTTCAACAACTATAACTTAGTTCCACCAGAAGAATCTATATAACATATTCAAAGTGAAGTGGGGATAGGGAACAAAGAAGTCAGTACATCTACTTAACAACTCTCATTCATCATTGGCTGAGAGTGTTCCTGGTGTGTTATGTCTCTCATCCTACATGTGAGGAACTTAGCACACGTCTACTGTGAGAGAAAGCTTTCAGACAAATCAGAATCCATTTAAGGACTGTGGCAAGGGGATATGGGTGAAGTACCAACAGTGCTTCCAAAAACTAAATTAACGTTACATATTCAAGAGTTTTCTCTTTAAAAAAAAAAAAAGGCGAGGGGAGATTTTGAAATAAGAATAGAAGCAATATTTACCAAAAGCAATGTTTATATACTTGTACATTAGGGTTACTAATACTGAGGTAAACCAAGCAGTCTCTGTACAAAACACAAGGACTTTGAGATTTACAGAAACTATTAAAATAAAATAAAATGAAAACTCACTTGAGATGTAGATGAAATGGGTAGAGGCAACCAGAGTTATCCAAATAGATGCTCATAAATTCTCGGGTGAAGTCCCTTGCATTAGTGGGAATAATGCTATAAAACTGTGTGCAATGATAAATGTAGCAGATGTAGGAATTTTATTAATTTATTTTTTACAGAATATAATGGAATACAGATGAAATGCTTACCTCATGTAAAAGATATTTAATATAAAGCTCCATTGAAAAATTGGAACCCAAGAAAGTGTTCCAGCAGGGAAACTTGAGCAGTCCACTTTGCCATGCAGGAAGAAGCAACAATTCTGGAGTTCCAGTATCAGCCTGAGAAACCTAGTCAACTAGTCTTCCCCTGCTCTGATGCACTCCTCTAGGGACTCCAATGCAGCAAGTCACTTCTTCTCCCTTGCTGGTTTGAATGTTTCCCCCAAAGGTTATGTGTTGGAAACTTAATCCTCAAATTCATATGTTGATAGTATGTAGAGGTGGGGACCTTGTTGATAGTATGTAGAGGTGGGGACCTTATGGAAATAATTAGGGTTAGATGAGGTCGTGAGGGTAAAATCCCAATGATAGGATTATTGGCTATATAAGAAGAGGGAGAGAGACCCAATAGATCCCACTATTTTCTCTATCCTGCATCTTGCCATTTTATAATGCAGCTAGAAGGCCCTCCCCAGATGTGGACTCTCAATCTTAGATTTCGATCTTAGAAATAAATCTCTGTCCCTTATAAACTATATAACCTAAAGTACTATGTTATAGCAACAGCCAATATTCTAAGACACTCCTTTCTACTTTTTGTCCTCTATGACCATTGTTTTTCATCTAATGCCTCCTGCTGATTCCCCCTCTCTCTGTTTCATAGTCAAGCTACCCAAGGGATATGACCTAATTGTATCACTAGGTTATTCTCCAATTGAAACAACTTCATTAGACAATGCTCTTGTTCTAAAACTTCTTAAGAGTGGCTGTCTTTGCAAGAGAGCAGAATCCCAGCACAACATGTTGGATCATGGTAGCTGTCTTGTTGGTTGACATAAAGCCTGCCCACTCATGGAAAGGACCCTATTCTGGTCACTTTATTCATAAGAGGAATTGAATGTGCTAAGAATATGATGGTCCCTAAAGTGTATTTTATTGCCCTCAGGAAAATGAGATCAGAGAGTTAAGTTTTCCTATAAACTTTCCTGAAAGAGTAAACATGGTTCCTGGAATGTGGTAATAAATTTGTGTGTGAAAATATTAGATGATCCTAATGTTTATTATACTAAGCTAAAATGGAAGGACTCTGAGAAATTATAACACCTGACTGGGTAACTTTGATAATGATATGATGAAATAAATGAGAGTAAGACCTATGAACCCAAAATAGTACCAAGCAAGAGAATTATCATTGAGTGTTCCTGAGAGCACATGCATATGTTTTCATAATGGCAAACAGTGCCTTTTGGCTTTCTTGACATGTTTATTTTTTATGAGCAAATGCTAATGGATAAAATTTAAATTGTATTTATTTATTTAACATTCAGGATATGGCTTTCTTTTATTAAAAATTAAAATAATGAAGCAATATTACTGAAAAATACCTCCTCATGCAAATTAATGATGGTTTTTAAGTAAGCATTTTGTAAAGTACTTAAAGATCTTCTTGTGGTTTATACATAACAAACAAAAGTTTTGTTAAGGTTATCAGTCATTTACCTGAATTTATTTAATTGAAAATGACCATGAATTAAGCCACCACAATCAATACATTTCAAACACTTTGAGTTGATATAGCACCTATGACTAAGATGCATAATAAAGCTTCAAGTAGACACTATATTAAAACTTTTTTTTAAGATGTGACTTCAGTTGCAAGGTAACTATAATTTAAGGGAATCTTTAATTATTAATATTTCTGGGAAATGCATAAACTCCTTTCCCTTTTGCCCTCAATAACAACAACTCCTACAGGCAATGTATTTTCAAATATTCTTATTACTTTATCTCTTAGCAGTTTGTTTAAAAAAAAAATCCAACAATGCCAAAGCCAATAATGAAGTCAGCTGGTGAATCGTAATGCTGTACATCTTATTGACACAGAGCATAAACATCTTAATAATTGACTTCAGATGAGTGCAAAAGAGTGAAGTGATTTCACTGAAAATAGTTCTTTCACATCATGTCTGAAAGATGAAGGGAAATACAAATATTTCAAATAAAAAAAAATATTCCTGATCCCTCCCTTTTCCTGGCTTTGTGCCAGGGCTGTGGGTAACACAGTTCCTGATTACTAAGAACTTTTGATAGTAGTTCAAAATAATAAAAAATTTGGCATATTGCCCCATAATTAGTATAAACCATATAGACCTAGCTGCATGAAGGGCCCTATGCAAAAATGATTTCATGTTAAGGAATGTTAAATTTAGAATCACATTGAATACATTTTAAGTTTAGGAGAAGTTGAGGTGTAGAGTATATGTGAAGTTTTGGGGATTTATTATACATTTAATTGGGGATAATTTTATACTTCTCTCAGACAAATGAAAATATTTGCATTTCAAAGTATTACTGTACTTTAATTAATAATAATTAAGCAAATCAGTGAATAAGAATTAAGATCCCAAGAATTAAGATCCTCACAGTAGAGCATTAGCTGTGACCACCAGATCTAGTTGCAATGATCAAAAACATAAATAAAATTTTTAACAAATCAATAAATGCAATGGTATCAAACTAAAGAGCAAAGGAAACAATCAAGAGCATGATGAGAGAGCCTACAGAATGGGAGAAAATCTTTGCTGCCTGCAACTCAAGTAGAGAATTAATCTCCTAGATATACAAAGAAATTAAAACAAACAAACAAACAAACAAAAAACTTAACATTCCAAAACAAATAGCCTAATTAACAAATGGGCATACGAACTAAATAGAAACTTCTCAAAAGAATAAAAATTAATGGTCAACAAATATATTTTTAAAATGTTCAACATCTCATGTATGCATATAGGTGACTCTATGACCAGTGTGATTCTGCAATCTGTACAATTAGAAAAATGAGAAATTATACCCCAATGATTCAAATGTATTGCCAAGATCATTGTAAACTCATGTGTAGCTAATAAAAAAATAAAATTTAAAAAATTGTAAATCAAAAGTACACTAGATTTCATCTCACTAGAGCCAGACTGGCAATTATTATGAATACAAGTAAAAATAAATGTTGGCAAGGACATGGGGAAAAGGGTACACCCGTACATTGCTGGTGGGAGTGCAAACTGGGGCAACCACTCTGGAAAAAGAATATGGAGATTCCTCAAAAAACTAGGAATGAAACCACTATTTGATCCAGTTATCCCACTCCTTAATATATATCCAAAGAAGTTAAAATCAGCATTCTACAGTGATGCAGCCATATCAACATTTATAGCAACTCAATTCACAATGGCTAAGCCATGGAGCCAATCTAGGTGCCCTCCAAGAGGTGAATGGTTAAAGAAAATGTAGTACATATACACATTGGAGTATTACTCAGCCATAAAGAGGAATGACTTTATGACATTTGTCCATAAATGGATGGACCTGGAGACTATCTGCTGAGTGACTTAAGCCAATCCTAAGAAACAAAACAAAACAAAACAAAAACAAAGGTCTAATATTTTCTCTGATATGCGGAAGCTAACTCAAAATAAGCAGGGGAGGAGAAGAATAGAAGTTCAATGGATTAGACACAGGGGAATGATGGAAGGGAGGAAGCATAGGAAAAGGAAAGACAGTGGAATGAATCTAACATAACTTTCCATTGTAAATATATGAATAGGTCATGGTGAATCTCACCATTGTGTACGTCCACAAGATTGGGGTTCTAATTATAATAAGATATATTCCATGCTTGTAGGTATAATTATATCAAAAAGATTCTACTGTCATGTATTACTGAAAAGAACAAAATAAAGAAAGGAAGGAAGGAAGGAAGGAAGGAAGGAAGGAAGGAAGAAAGGAAGGAAGGAAGGAAGAAAGGAAGGAAGGAAGATGTGTGATACAAAGGAACATCAAGAAGATTCTGCTATAACTGCATTCTTGGCAGAAAGTGCAAATGTAGTTGTGTTTAATGTATGCATTTTGATAATGTTCCTATAGTTCATATAACTGTGATATTCAGTTATATGAACTATTGGAAAATTGGAGTCTACAGCCATCAAGTCATGGTCTGAATGTGGCCATCCCATTCCAGCCATACCCATCATGAGGTTGCTTTTCCAGGTGGCATTTCTTGCTTTTTTTTCATTGTTTACTAGGGCCTCTAATAAGCTTTTCCTTCCTTTTAAAGAGCTTTCTATAAGGGACCAAGTTGATCTGTTTTGAAAGAGGAAGCAAAGGATAAATGAAATATTGGGAGAAATGTTTATCTATTATTATCTATTGATAGGGATTGATAGGGAAACATATTCATATAAACTTATCTAATGTGACATGTAAGTCACTCTGAACATTTCAATAAAAAATAAATTTTTGCGACATTGGTGAAATTATTTTATAACTACTTTGTGGATGACAGTGAGAGTGAGAGGGAAGGGGCATCTGTGTTTTCCTGTATTATCCAGTTGAGGCATCTCTAACACAGGGCTAAGAATACAGTTCAGGAATCCTAACACCTGGATTTAAACTCCATCTCTGTTTCTTACATGTGGAATGAACTTAAGCAATTTATTCAATAATTTGCAACTTTATTTCTCATACTTAAATTACAATATGAGTATGATCCTATAAATGTTAAATATCACAATATTTAACACTATCAGTAAAAATTATTTTACAAGCAGTTATTTTCAAATAAAAAATAATAACTTACTGTGGCCATTTTACTTGAGCTAAAAATTTTCCCATCCATGTTGTTCTTCGTGCAACTCAAATCAATGAAGAAACCCCCATAGAGGAAAACTCATTAAATGCACAGTATTATTAATAAAATAGTGCACAAAGAAAGGAGTATTTAATAGCATTCTGTAGCCTTCTTATAGTCCACCTTAGAGAATTACTTTTTAATTTTCCCTTGGTCACCATGGAAATCACAAAATCCTTAAGATGCTTTGCCTGAGGATTTAGTCTCAGGGACATTACCCTGGTAATGGTGATGTATTGTGTTCTGTAGGTGTTAGATCAGTGTCTTCTTTGATGACCAGGAAGCCAGAAAACACATAGCAATTAAAAAGATGTACAGTCTAATATATTCCAATTAGAGATGATTACCCACATCCACCAATGGGTATTCACAAATTACCTATTAACCCTTTCAAAAACAGGACTGACTTTGTAATGTTGCCATTGATTTTGAAAGATGTACAAAAGAAAATGAAGATTATATTAGGCACAGAGTCATTTTTTTTTAAATTTGCTTTGTTTTTCTTTTCTTTTTCTGGATAAGTAGTTGATTCATTTTCCTCTTTAACATATAATATACTTTAAAATAAGAACCTGAAACACTAACATCTTATTCAGAAAAAAAAATATTTCTCAGAAGGTAGGATCAATGGAGGAAATAGTTACCAGTAATTTAATTCTGACTATTAGAATAGAATTATCAATGAGGAAAAAAAAATAAAATGAAGTACACAATTTCAGGGAAAATGACCTTGCGATATTTGTCTTTAAAAAAATAGAAAATGATTTATGAAGGAATTTTACTGACTAGTCATACTTTTTTAACTAAGGAGTTACAATGGAGCAGAAAGAGAAAACAACAATAAGAAGCAGGCATGAATCTGTCCTATAGCTACAAACATGTTGTGTTGATATTTTTAACTTGTTGTGACCAACTTAAAACCCTTGTTCTCTTTACTATCAACCATTCTTATCTCTCAAACTTCATAAATCACCCCCGTCTTACTCAAGTTAGAAACCTTAGAAGTATTATGAATGTTTTTTTTTATTTTTCCTCACTTCGGACATTCACTCCAGAAAATACTATCATATCTATCTCAAAAAGTGTATCTTATGCCTGCTCCCTTCTCCCTATTTCCATACCTATCATCCTAATGGAAAAGGAGAGCAAGCCCTGGCTTTTTGCCTCCTTGCTGCATAGATTAAAGTGGGGAATGCTCTACTCCTCGGTAACATGAAGAGGACTCCAGAGATTCACTCACACAAATCAGGAGTGCTTCTGAGAAAAAGGAGCCTTCACCTTGTTACCATTAGTGCATTCAGAGTACAGACATTGAGAACATTTCCGGGAAAGCTGGCATGTGTCCTCTGGAGTTTTTCAGAATCGGTGATCAAAGAAGATAGTACCTTGCTTCCCATTGGGAGAAGTCAGCATGCAAAATATTCTATCTTGCAAGCTATAAAAACACCATTTGGCAGGAGAAGAATAGTTTGTTTTTCATGATAACGGGAATGCATCGGTACCTTGGTAATTTGAAAACACCTCATCTTTCCTCTCAATCCTTCTACTCTCCTCTATCCCTAGACTAGTACCTAGAGAAGTCAGAAGCAATTAGAGAAGGAGAAAGGCCAAGGTCATCGTAGAGTGCATGGAATACACCATGTTCCCCATTTTCTAGTGCTGCACAACAAATTTCCACAAATTCAACAGTGACATCTATTTGTTAGCTTATAGTATCATGAGTCAAAAAATCTGACACGGAATGGTTTAGTTCTCTAGTTAGGATATCGTAAGCCTGAAATCAGGGATTTGAACAGAATGAATTATCAGCATAAGGCTTTGGAAATTAAACAAAACAAAACAAAAAACCCAAAACATTCTATGCTCAACTAATTCTTGCTATTGGCAGAATTCATTCCGTTGTGGATATAGGACAAAGGCCTCTGTTTTCTGGTTGGTTGCTCAAGTGCATTTCTACACCTTTCTCTGTCTTTACACCACCACATTAAGTCTCCCTCATGTCACAATACTCTGACTTTCTCTTCAATGATCAGCCAAAACAACAACAACAACAAGAACAAAAAGCCATTTTTAAGAGCTCAAGTGATTGGGTCAGGCTAATCATAAAGTATACTGAGGGGAGACTTTAATCAAATCTGCAAATGCCTTTCACAGCAGCACCTATATTGATATTTTAATGAATAACCAACTGGGGGGCTGAGAATCTGGAGGGGTCATTTAGGATTCTGCCACCACACTTCTCTTTTTAACCACAATATCTCAAATAGCCTCAAACAGCTTGAATGATGCTGGGAATGAGGACAAAAGAGGTATCAACTAGATGTAAAAATAAAGTTGTTGTTGGTTTTAATCTTATGTTTTAAATGTCTGAAAATAAAGCTACAATTTAATTCAAGAGAACCGAGTTATTATCAGCCTGCAAAAAAGAGTTCCACAGAGCAGGCTGTGGTGTTTACACATCAAGGGCCTCCTCTGACCACTCCAACAAGGTGGCCCAGTACAGCCTTCTACTCAGTTCTCAAAAAGGCCAACTTCTTTCACTTGTCACAGACTTCCTGCAAGTGGTTGTTTTTAAATAGAACATTATTTCCCTTTCAATTCCCCAGTAGTCACATAGCCCAAAAAATTTCACATATTTCTCTAAGAAATTATCCAGCCACACCACCTAATTAGAAACTGTTGTATGGTAACCTGTTGCTTCATCATCTTCATTCCTTTCATAATATTTATGGAAGTTTGTAATCATTTATTTATTTGCTTGTTTACTTATTTTTGTCTCTCACAGCTAGGTCTCAATTGTATAAGTACAGGAAACATGTAGAGTTGTAACCTTTCTCACGCTCAATCTCCTGAATAGACCTAATACTTAGCAGGTACCAATAACTGTTTTGAATAATTAATAATATATAGTACTAGAAAATCAAATCAATCAAATCATTGAGAAGGGAATGAGGTATGTACAGGTTATACAGGTGATAAAGTCACAAGCAGTTGATCACTGAGACTAATGTGATCAACAGAGTTATTTTGTTTGGAGAAAGCATGTTTTTTGTTTGTTTGTTTGTTTTAAATAAACCAGAATTTGATCTCTTAGGGACTAAATTTCAATGACCATTCTACTTTCTAATACACCCATCACTCTGGAATTTTTATGCTGTCTGATCTCACATTTATATGCCCTACCTCACAAATTCAAACTTTAAAATATGTATTACTACGTATACAGTGACAAGAACAGGAAGCCAGTTGAAAATTCAGAAGAGTGACTATATTTTAGGGCTAGGAAAAATAAGGCAAGGCTTGTTGTTTTGATTTCTGTTCTAAAAATACTCATGCCGGGACCTCAACCCTAACCTGAATTCTAATATATTTCCAATTCCTGCTCTCTAGAAACTGTAGATCTAAACTTGGAATTCTATCATTTTATGTCTTTTAAAAGGTAATGTCTTATTCTGTAATTGAACAGGACTCTTCTTTTTTCTTCAGTACTACTATTTTTTTTATACAAGGATTAAAACTTTTACAAATTTTTTTATGGTTCCTTATAAATGGTTGATATTCAACAAGTGTCTTCCATGTAAAATGTATAAATGAGTGTTTATACTCATGAAGCCCTAACTATAAAAAATGTAAGGCTCAGACAGGTTTTTTTGTAAAGATTATCCACTCAGATTTAGAAATATAAGACCTTTACAGCTCAAATATAGTTTGCTGAGATCTATAAAGACACATCTTTATGCCATGCAAAGATTTCTCCCATTATTATTTTTGAATGCCTACCAGATGAATTTTGTCATAAAAGTGTTGTCCTGGAAAGTTTCCCATTGAAACTATGGGACACTTTCTTCCTTGACACATCTATAAATTGATGCTGCATGCAAAATAAAAATAATCATGCTTTTTATTTTATACTCTCCCCTCCCCCTTCCTATTTCCAGTTAGGTGAAATGAAACTTGTTAAGACTGGAAAGGTCCTTGCCTAGTTGATCAGGGATTACCAGTTTATAAGAAAAATAAATAAATCTCATAAGGTAGACCAAATTGCAAAGTACTGGACTCACAGCTCTTCCTTCATGATTCCCTGAAGTTTTAATGTAGTTAACTGGCACCTAAAGGACACACTCAGAATTTATTATGCCTGCTTAGTGATAGTGATCCTGAAGAAAACTGTGCTAGAATTCTCAGCCTCAGTTTCTCCAATATTGAAGGTCACATATAGACTTCATTTTGTCCTAACCTCCATCCCACCCTTATCACTGAATCTCTAGGACACTTCCTCCCCTTTTTAAACTCTTTTTTAAAATATTTTTTAGTTGTTGATAAACTTTTATTTATCTGTACATGGTGCTGAGAATCGAACCGAGTGCCCCACACGTGCTAGGAATGTGAGCCACAACCCCAGCCCCACACTTCCTCCTTTTTAAAGAGAAAAGGCAGTTGTGGGAAGGGATGGGACATGACACTCTTCGTGCCTCTCACTAAGCTCTGCTATGTACTTTGTTTTCTGTTTAAACTTTCCCTCTCTATCATGATCATTCACAGATATGGCTATTTTGCTTTTACCAAATGGCCACCCTTCAGCATATAAAAATTGACTTCCATCTGTCTTGAATCCTTTTGTTTTTTCCAACAGCAAATGCAATACAGAAATTCAATAATTTTCAACATCATTATTAAAGTGTCCAGGAAAACATATTCATTTTTGGAGAAATATTTACAGTATGTCTCATCTTGTCTCTTTCTAGATAATTATTAATTTTCAACCTATTATGTAATACTGCATTAATTCCTTTCAAGTAGAAAGATAAACATGTACCTTGTCTGTCTTCCTTCATGAATAAGTAACTCCAAAAATTAAACAATAAATGGATATATTCATTCACTTATATGAATGAATGAATTCATATAAATTCATCTTTAGCAAAACTTCTTACTGTTGTCATTTTGGGTACAGGTAACATAAATAGTATAAGCTAATTACTTAACCTAATGTGCAGTAATGTTTTATCTCAGAGCTCCAAAGTGAATATAGTTAAGCCTGTAAAAATTATCCCATAAAACTGAACAGTCAAAAAGCATCACGTCAAATTTTATCCATGTACATGTGCATTTCATATGCTGAGTTCACTCCTGTGTGATAGAAGACAGCTCAAGGACATGACGAAGATTAACTATAAATTTCCCTTCAAGGATCATCTTTATCTTTACACCAAGGAGGAAAGTCATAATCCTTTTCAGGTAAGTACATAATGCAAATACAGATCTATGGTAAAATGGTTTGTTCAAAATATTTTGGCTCTGGTAGCTAATAAAATATATACTTGTTATACAAAGAAAATAATAAAAACACAAACCCCAATTTCAGAATAATACCAGAAAAAGGACATTATATTGTGTTTTGTTTTCCAAAACTTCATCTATTTTGATATTTACATTTGCTGGTTTAGGGTGGAACAGTTCTTGCTAAATAAGGAACTGACAGCTTAATTATGTGTGATTGATATGCTTTCTTTCAAGAAGTCATTGCTGGCATATAAACACCTACCTTTATTGTTATTTGCTTTTATCATACTCAAAATAAAATAAATATAGAATGGAGAAATTTAAGTTTTGTTGAATTTAGTAATGCTCTTTGAAAAAAAAAACCCTAACACAGGCAATATTCTATTTAGCAAGTATTAAATTATCCTGTTCTGCATTGTAAGGTTATTCCCCATATGGTATATTGTTCATCTAAAATTGCTATGCAGATGTAAATATGACAAGTACTGTTTTAATGAGAAATCCTTTACAACATATTCATTGCCATGTCTCTATTTAATACTCAGTGTAAACAGCAGGAAGAAACTATCCATTTCTCCATCTTAGCTAAATATCACAAAATTGTCTGTAAAGACAGGCAGTGTTTTAAAGAACTGCACTTTTAAATATCTGTACAGTGTTAAATGTTCTTCATAAAATGCCACCATTTCCAGATTATTATGCCTTTCCCATCAGTAGCAGAGTCTAATGGGAATAACATTGCCTTTGGAATCAAACTGACCTGGTTTGCATCTTTGCTTTGTTACTTGCTAGCTGAGCAAAGTGGCCAATCCTGTTCCACTATGAGTTTCAAATTCTTCCTCTGTAAAATGTTATTACAAAAACAATCACAAAACTTGCAGAGCTAACCATGATGCTTAAAGTAATGATGAGTATAAATTGTGTAAAAGAATGTATGCACATTGTATACACTATCAATAAAATTGTTGTTGTAGTTGTTAGGACCGATGAAGGTTTACACTGAAAACTCCTTGATTATAAAGGTAACAACCCTTTTCCATATGTGACTTTTAATGTGTTTCTCTTAGTCTGTGACTTTTATTTTCAAGAATTCTTTCCATCTCTGGGCAGAATCACCTTGGTGTGACCAACTCCAGCTGCCTATGTCATGCTTGTTGCAGCCAACACAGCCATGCTGTGTCACATCCTAAGTTCACAGTCCATCAAGACAAGCAAGCTCTGCTGATGTAGGACTGAAGAGGCTGAACCCCCGATGAATTTTCAGGAAGCAAGTTTATTGACTCCAGGGTCCAGAGAGGCTATTGTCTAAAAATTTGTCTTGAAATTCTTTGAACTTTATACCCAATGAGAGGAGGAGTTAGGGGTTTAAAGATTTACATGACAAGTGCTTTTGTCCTTTTTTTTTTTTTTTAGACTAGACAGGTTTTGTAAGAATTTTTTTTTCCTGCAAACCTGGCATTTAAAAAAAGAGGAACCTACACACCACAATGCCCTCTGCAGAAGTTTTTGCTGATACCCTATGTAAAAAGCTTTCCAACAAGAAGAGGAAGTTACATGTTTAAAATATGGTGGGAGTTTCTGCTTGATTATGGTAAGGGTCTTCTGGGGAGGGGTCTCTGTTCTGCTTCACTGGGATAGGACCACTGCCTACATTCCTATGGGCTACCTACTAAGGAGGTAGAATTCTGGCCTAAGACTTCTAGCCAGAGGTGATGCTTGGCAGAAAAGAAGTTTGAAGGACTAGTGCCACCTGTTTCTACCTGGTACTGAGGCTATACCACAGGCTCTGACCATGGGTACTGAACCAGGGAAAGGGGCCATTAGGATATATGACCAGCATTAGATTTTACCAGCCTAGCACTCAGTATCAAGGTAAAGTCCTATACTTACTACCCTGTCCTAATCCCCTGTAAATGGAGTCTTGCTCCATGTTAAGCTACCTAAAGTTGAAATAATATTGGTGAAGGCAGTTTCTTGGCCACTAATACTGTTGCTAAGCTGGGTCCCACCCGAATAACATAGCTACAGGGACCTACATAGCCAGGTGCAGTGGTGCATGCCTGTAATCCCAGTGGCTCAGGAGGCTGATGCAGGAAGATTGAGAGTTCAAAGACAGCCTCAGCAACAGTGAGGTACTAAGCTACACAGGGAGACCCTGTCTCTAAATAAAATACAAAATAGGGCTGGGGATGTGGCTCAGCGGTTGAGTGCCCCTTAGTTCAATCCCCAGTATGAAACGTGTGTGTGTGTGTGTGTGTGTGTGTGTGTGTGTGTGTGTGTGTGTGTCTGCACAGTCTCAGGGGAGAACCTCAGTCCACGATGCAGCTGGTGGGGATATTCAGGTTGAAACATGAACAGTTTCCCAGTAGTGCACACTTCTCTGTGTAATGCCTAGGAAAGTTCAGAGATGAGGGCTTTTGTTTTCTGTCTGATGCCGAGTCTCATCACAGCCGGCTTAGCACCAAGCTCCAAATCAAACTGCTATGTTTATTTCACTGCCCATCAGTGGGCAGTGTCTTATTTCTTCTGCTCTGCTGCCTCAGATTGGAGGGGAAGGGTGGTCAAGGCAGTGACCTAGTTATCTGGCTTATGCAGTTCTGGTATCTCAGGCCACAGGTCTTGGAGTGGGATCAGGGATTGTGAGGTTCTGTCTGGCAAAGGGTTTCATCATGGAGGCCTGGTTCTGGGTTTTGAGTTCTGGGTTTCTTCCTCCTTCCCTCAGATGGATGGTGTCTCTCTCCATACTGGTTGGAGATGGGGAAGAAGTAATGAAGAGAACTCTTCCCTGATTTCTTTAATAATTTGTATACTAAAATTAGTGTCTATGGTCTCTCACATGGATTCTGTAGCTCTTTTGAAGATATTTTGGTGCCTGAATAGCTGTTCAATTTGGTGCATGGATCCGGAGATGATTGCTGGAGAATCTTAGCTGTCATTGTGCTCTGCCTTTCATCTTTGACTGCTGAACCACATTTACATACCTAAGACAAATCCTATCTGACTTTGGTCTATAATTCTTTATATACATTGTTTTTCCTGATTTTCTTATGTTTTGTTGAGGGGTTTTGTTTCTATGTTCATAAAAAATATAGGTCTGTAATTTTCTTGCAACTTCTTGCAAATGGCCTTGGTACTAGGATTGGTGTTGAGGTTTAATATTGCTCTCATATAATGAATAAGAAAGTATTATCTCTACTGTCTCCCAAAAGGAAGTATATAAAATTGAAACATTTTCTTCGTTAAATGTTTGGTAGGACTCACCAGTGAACTTATCTGGGCCTGATACTTTATTTTTTGGAATGTATTAATTATTCAGCCCATTTTCTGAATCAGACACTGTCAATTTTTTCTTGTGAGAGTTTTGGCACATTTTGCTTTAGAAAATTGGTCTATTTCATCTATATTGGTCTGTTTCATCAAGTTTGTGGGCAAAAGTTGTTAGTAATATACCTTTACTATCCTTTTACTATGTACAGTACCTGTGGTTATGTCTCCTTTTTCATTTCTGCTTTTAATAATTTGTGTCCTATTTCCTGTAGTTGGCATGGCTTAACAATCTGTGATCTTTTCAAAGAATCAGCATTTGTCTTTGTTCATTTTTCTATAAATTTCCTGTTTTTAATTTTACATAAATTTGGTCTATTGAATTTATTTTGCTCTTCATTTATTAGTTTCATATGGTGGAAATTCAGATGTAATTCATATTGCTCTTCTTTTGTTATATAAGCATTCGATGCTATCAACTTTGCCTATGTACTACTTTCCACACAAATTCCCACAAATTTTGCTGTTTTCTTCATTTTCATTTAGTTCCAAATGAAATAGTAATATTATTATCTTGTTTTCTTCTTTCACCCATGTGTTATTTAAAAGTTGCTGTTTATTCCCCCATTTATTTTGATATTTTCCAGATATCTTCCTGGTATTGATTTCTAGTTTACATTCTTTCATTATTACGCTCCAGTCTCTACTTGCATGCCAACTTCAAGAGAAGTCAGATACGATGATGTTTTTGTTGCTCTATCCTGGATCTGTGGTTTGTTCTCTGACATTAATTTGGGGAAATTCTTTGTGAATGTTTCAATTATTTCTTCTGTTCCTTTCTTTTCCTTCTGGTACTTTTGTACTTATTGCATAGTAACTTAAATGTCCTCTTTGTGGTGTTGTTTTTAGTCTTTGCCTTTGTTCTTCTTACTTTCCTATTTGTAGTTTTCTAACCAGTATCTCTAAGAGAGATTCTTTTGGACATTCTTACCTAAGTGACATCCAGTCTAATTAGAAGTCTATTTGAAGGCATGTTTCCCTTTTGCTGAAATATTTTTATATACAGCATTCTTACTTGTTCTTTCTTAGAATTTAAACCACTACTTACGTAGCTGACTTGTTCTTATATGTGAGGTGGTCTATTTTATCCAAGAGAGGCCTCAGTTTATTAATCAGAATGGTTTAAAATTCCCATTTTGACAAATCCAGAATCTCTGATATTGGCTCTTTCTCTTCAAATTGTGGTGTTTATCTTTCAATATGTCAGTGTTGTAGTTCGGATATGAGGTGTCCCCCAAATGCTCACATGTGAGACAATGCAAGAAGGTTCTGAGAAGAAATGAGTGGGTTGTAAAAGTATTAACCCAATCAGTGATTTAATCCTCTGGTAGGGATTAACTGAGTGGAAACTAAGGTGGTAGGGTATGGCTGGAGGATATGGGAATTGGGGTATGGCTTTGGGTATCTATTAAGTGGAGTTTCTCTGTCTGCTTCCTTATCACTGTGATGTAATCTGATTCTGTCTGCCACTCTCTTCTGCCATGATCTTCAGCCTCACCTCCAGCCCTGAGGAAGGGAACTGGACTAAGACCTTTGAAAACTGTGAGACCTCAAATAAACTCTGGACTAAGACCTTTGAAAACTGTGAGACCTCAAATAAACTCTGCCTCCTCTATAGTTGTGCTGGTCAGGTCCTTTAATCACATCAGCGAAAAAGCCAGGAACAGTGGCACATGTCTGCAATTTCAGCAACCTGGGAGACTGAGGCAGGAGGCCAGCCTAAGAAACTTTGAGAGGTCCTAAGAAACTTAGTAGGACCCTGTCTCAAAAACTAAAAAGTGCTGGAGATGTGGCTCACCAGCTCTATCCCCAAGGACCAAAATAAAACAAAACTAATGGTGATGTTGATCTCCCATCAAATTTTGACTTAAAAGCCCTTCTAGAAAGCCCACAAACTAAATATCGGAAATGAAATATAAGCTTATAACCCTTTTCTTGTTAAAAGTAAATGACCCCTAAAGCTGCTGTCCTTTCCCTTAAAATTTTAAGATAGTTTTTGGTAGAGGAAATCTTGGAGTATCATTGACCTAAGAGAGTAGGAGACCTGTCACCAGGGAACGCTTTGGGGTTGATTGTATGATGCTGAGCTATATTTGGGAGAAGAAAAAATAAAAAAGAAAAGAAAGAGAAAGAAAAAGAAAAAGAAAAAAGAAAAACTCTAATTTTTTTTTTATAATACTGTCATTGTAATCAAAGTAACACTGGCCCAGATATTTGGGTTTAAAAGCACACTGAAGAAAGAAGATAACCACATATAAAAGGAAAAAAGTTATCTTTTCTTAATCATGTTTTTGTTTGTTTGGTTGGTTAGTATTGTGGTTAGAGAAATGCAAAGTTTACTCTACTAGAAGGGTTCTGAACCCTGTGCTATCTCAGACTGCAGGCTTAGAAGCTTCGACTTGTCTTACTGGAACAAATTTGCCTGGGTGATAGACCAATAGCTGGGCCAGCCTCGGTGCTGAGAGGAATGCTATCCTTCTAGCTGGAACCTTGTAAGTGAAAAATATCAATCCAGACAGTGGAGGGAAGAGCTGGATCTCACCCTTGTCATGTACACTGTACAGTTTTATGATCTGGACTATGTCATAGGCATAAGGGTACAAAGCACCAGCCAAGACCCTCCAACTGAGGGTCTTGCATTTGGGAATTACTTGTGAGACTCTCCGTGAAGATAGGGTGCCCTGACCAAATCAAAAGGGTCTGCAGGCTGAGGTTGAAGGGGGCTGTAGAATCCACAGGAGAAAAAGAATAAGGATTGATGAAAGTGCTGGGTGCGATGGGAACATTCTTGTTGCCTGGAAGGATCTGGTTTGGTGGCTTTCATGTTTGCATTGCTATTGCTGCTTCCTCAGTTTGAACCTCCTGTTCCTGAACCAAACCTTTCCTGTTTTCTCTCAGAGGTTGAGTTTTAAAGCTAGTTCCTCTGGAAGTTGTTTTCTGGGAACCTGGTCCAGCTAAATAGACCTCCCAACCCTTCATTCTTGATGCTTCTTTAATACTATGGAATTGGCTTGATCCTATGGTAGCAAGTGCATGCTGAAATCACCTGTGTTGATTAAAATGTGTGACTGAGAAGACTGAAGAGGAATTTTGTTCATCAGAGGTACTATTATAAATCCCTCTGGATTGCCCATTTTCAGTCCTGCTTGATGTGTCTCTCTAAGGAAATGCATTTTCATTAGTGTGTCATTTTCTCTTGATAACTGTGCAATGATGGACTTGGCAGTAGCTCACATGGAGATTTCTGTTCAGGAGTTGCAGCTTTAGTAAGTTGTGATTCTCTGTGTACTTCTGTCTCTCCAATATTGGGGATAATGTTTTGCTCTCAAACTTTTCTTCTTTTATGAATTTAAGAAGAATGTTATTTTTTTTTTTACTTTAGCGAACTTTTTTACATGTTGTTAGATGTGGAAACGTACAATCTCATTATGGATGGAACTGGAAGTCCCTATCTTTTAAATCCACATTTTCTTCTTCTTATATTTCTCATCTCACCTCCACTTTCTCTCTATGTTCCCTTATGCTTCATTGATATAATTTGTTTCCATTGTTTTTTTTCTTGTCCCACTGTTCCTTCTTCATTAGTTATGAAATTACAGCTTTTATTATACAGTAGTTATGCTTGAAATTTAATAATGTATATTACCTTAATAATATCTGAAATGAACTAATATCTTCCTCCACATTCTGAATAACTGAAAACCATTGCAATAATTTACCTATTATTACACTTTCCAGACATGCAATTATTTCTTATATATTAACCCTATGAATTAGATATATATTTTTATACATAGCTCTTCAAATTTACATATATGCTTCCATTTATTTGGCTCACTGACTGTTAATACTGTCCATGTAATTTTCTTATATGGGGCATAACCTGAACTGGTTTTTTTGTCTAATTTTTTCAATTGTTTTTAAAACTTTGATTTTATTCTGCATTTCTGGGAATAAATATAGACAAATCTATCATTCCTGTTGCTTTAATATAGTCTGCTTCTCTTTCTCTGCTGCATTACAGAAAATTTCTTCATAAAAATCCTTTATTTCTATATTCATCCTTATTTTATCTTTTTGTTCTATTAATATTTTAAGAGTTTTATTTTAAATAAATGATATTTATCTTTCTAGAAGTTTATTTTGGCTTTTTTCTCTATTAGTCAGTTATTTCTGATAATCAAATACTATTATTTTTATAAGTCCACTTTTTACATCCTTTGTTTTCCTTTTTTTTTCCACTTTAATGAGCTCTAACTGTCATACAAAATGCTGTACATATTTAATATATAAAAACTTGATGAGTTTGGAGATACATATATATTATGACAAGGGTATCCTGTGCTACATGCCTCATGCCTATAATTCTAATTACTCAGGAAGCTGAATCAGGAGAATCATAAGTTCAAGGCCTTTCTTGGAAACAGTGTGATTCTGTCTCAGACATATATATACACACACTCATACACTTGCACACAAATACCATTAAACCATTACTATAATCTATGCCATAAATGTATCATGGATCTTTCATCTCTAAAAGTTTTCTTCTGCTCTCTCTCTTTCTCTTTTTGGTTGTGAGAACATTTAACATAAGATCTACCCTTTTATAAGACCTGTCAGAATACAATACAATACTATTAACTTTAGCCATTGTCTATTTTTTATTCTTAGATATTACATTGCCAATTATAAAAACTGAGGAATTAGACATTCTATGAACTTTCTGTGGACTTCAGCACATGTTGACTTTCTCTTTCAGTACTTAGTGATACTTGATTGTAATGTTGTAAAATTTCTATTATATTGTCATAATTCTCAACATACTCCAGGACTAAACAGGAGAAGATTTCCTCTAAAAACATTTCCCCCTTCTTATGCTTAACTCTAATCCCCTCAAAATTTTTACCTTAAATAGGATTCCTGATTTTAAGGACTTCTACTTATTGGTCATCCAAGATTTATTATTCTTATACCCAAACTAATAATACTGCTTTGAACTTCCATTCTTGGTAATCTTATTCCTCTTAGTTCCATACATTTTTGTCCCTAGATAGGAATTTGGCATTTGTACTGTTCTCTACTTGTTTTGTATGTTGGGAACAGTGATTAAAATTTTCCTTTTTTTTTTTTTTTTTGCAAGCTGTAGATCACATTAATGTACCCTTGTTATGGAGGATTTCCCGGAGTAGCTTGTTCATCATGATGCTGAAAGCAAAATCAAGAATTTGGGGATCATGGTTTGTAAGATTTCATCAAATACATAAATATCAGTAAGAAATCTCCAAAGATTCAGAACCAATAGGATGGACAGATGTAGATGGTTATATAGATCAGAGATTAATCATGGAATTGGCTCACTTGATTATGGAAGCTGAGAAGTTCCATGATATGTTGTTGTCTACAAGAGAGTGAGTCATGTACTTCCAACTACATTCTAAGTATAATGTAATCTCATTTTTGTAAAATATAAATTACACCCATATCCATTCATTCAACAATAAAGTATACCTATCAAAACAAAAAACAAACAAAAAAAAAAGAGAGAGTGAGTCCAGAAAGCCAGTGGTGTAATTCAGGTGGCTGAAGGCCTGAGTGCCAGGGAAGCCAATGTTGTAACTCCTATTCTGAGGCTAAAGGCTTCAGAACCTGTCAGGCCAGTGAGCACTGGAATTACCTGTACATGTTTCTACATCAGAACATCCAATACCAGGAGCTTTGCTGCTCAGAGCAAAAGATTGGTGTCCACAAGAAAAGAGACAACAAATCCTCCCTTCCTCTGCATTTTTGTTGTGTGAAATGCCTCCATGGATTTGCTGATGCCCACCCACATTGGTAAACCTCCATCATATTTACAAAATCTACTGATTCAAATGCTAATCTCTTCTGGAAAAACCCTCAAAAATGAACCTAAAATTAAGGTTTGACCAGTCATCTGGGTGTTCCTTAGCCCAATCACATTGACAAACAAAAGTGAATACCACAACATTTTATTTGTGCGATTATAAGAGCTGTTGATCCTGAATTTTTGTATCAATTTATTGTTGCTTTAGTGGAATAGTTACTTGTTTAAATGCTCAGAGGCAATGCTGCAGTTATTCCTACTTCATATTGTTACTTTTGTCCTAATCAACAAAAAAAATCAGTTAATTTTTATCCTTTCTCTGAAATATGCCCTTCTCTCTTTACTTTCTTCTTCAACTCCATATAAAACAAATCATTGTAGGTAATTATTAATTATCTTCTAGATGTAAAAGTCAACTTTAAAATTACTTTACTTTGTATAAGTAAAAATGTCAAGTGTGTTGTTTTATTTTTTCAAAAATCTCTAGCCTTATACATAAAAGCAAATTTATTTCCTATTATCCACATTCTAAGTTAATTTCATTAAGCATCTTCAGAATAAATGAACTGTTTTAAGATAACTTTTTGTTTATTCAAACTATATGCATTCCTATGAACAAATGATAGATGTTCTTATTTCAGATTCTAGTCATATTCATTCATTAGTAAAATAATTAATTTTGAGGTGGCAGGTAGTGATGAGTTGTACTTAGAAATGAATATATTTAGGAAGAAGGAGGCAGAAAGAAAAAGCAGAAATACTGGGGAATGATACTGACCAATTTATGTTGTTATATTGTGTGCATGTATAGATATGTAACAAACCCACCATTAAGTATGACTATATTGCACCAATAAAAATGTGGGAAAAAATAAAGAAATATATATCACTCTTTCTAAAATATATAATCCCTTTCTTGTTGAGTTTATTAATATTCACCAATTATTAGATATGACGTGTCCATCACAAATTCATGTGTGAGACAATGCAAGAATTTTCAGAGGTGAAATGATTAGATTATGAGAGTTGTAAACTAGTCAATGGATTAACCAACTGTTATGGATTAACTGGGTAGTAACCATAGGCAGGTAGGTTGTGGTTAGAGGAGATAGGTCACTGGACATATCTTTAGGGTTTATATTTTGTCCTGGTTGGTAGAGCTCTCTGTTCTGGTTGCTGTGTTCTGAGCTGCTTTCCTGTGCTATACCTTTCACCATGATGTTCTACCTCATCTTGATCCCAGAGCAACTGAATTGGCCATACTTTGGTTGCACTATGCATAACTTCACATTATCATTATAATTATTTAATTATTATCACATATGCATTCCTTATTTTTGTCAGTGATATGCTAAACACTTCAGATTCTCATAAAACTCTATATGCAATCTTAGAATTGAAAAAAATTATGCAAAGAATATCAATGTGATTTGTTATATTTTTCACAAAGCATGATTTGTTACATTTTAATATAAAAATTTACTTTTTAATAATAGTATTATACTTAAGACTCATCATCAAATCATTATGCAGGAAAAATACAAGATTATTGACTCAAAAACTCTAGTATTTCCAGGAATTTATTTTTCCCAAAAAATACATTTTAAAAGTATTTTCTCTCTGACAATAATATTTGCATCCATACACAAGCACTTTAAAGGAAATGTCTGAATCAGAAACCAACAGATTGCATCAAACCAAGGTCAGCAAATCTCGCAAATGATTATCATAAATGCCTGTCAGCAAGCCTATATAAAAATGGATAGATGTTATTGTTTGGTTCTTAATAGACAGGCACTAACTCCAGTCTCCCTTTCAATGCAGTTGGCACCTCTGACTTCACATTGATAAAGCAAACATGTGCTGACCACAGCAAAGGCAAAGGCAGGATGAAACCAGTATGGAATATCAGAGGGTGCAAATATTATTAAAGCATTATCATTTGCTGAGCCCCCATCTGCCAGGAAAGCTCAAGTGATTACACACAGTACATCCTTGTAGACATATATTTTTCCTTTTCTCTCTCTAGTCCAAATTTTTCTTACTTCACTAAATTGGCCCTATATTTACATACAAAAAATGATCCATGTGCTTTTAAAACAATACATCCCACTTTTGCAAAATGATGCAAAACAATTTCCATACCTGTAGCGTGATGCACATGTGTGCTTATACACAGAAACACATAGCAGTAAAACAAATTGACTAGATCTGAGAGCAGATATTTATATCTAGAATAGGTTTTTCAATGGTTTCTAAATCTAAATCTAAGTTCATGACAGGTTAGGGAGTTATTTATAATTCTATGCAAAATATGTGATATGTGCTTGTGTTGTAAACAAATATCTTCTTTTCATACAAGAAGTCTTCTCTCCTTCTGGGGGAACATTCCTCTACCCCAAAGCTCCACATGTGTGTTATACATTGTCATGGCCTTGTGTACACAATTAATTGCACTGTGACTGATTTTTTACCTAAACTGAACTATTCTGACTCTCTTTCCTAATAATGTGGAATTTTATTTAGACTTTGAGTGAGTAGCTAGAGGCTTATGTGCTCCAAAATGTAATATGCCCATTTATGTACTTACAGACAGTCATATTTCACTAGGGAAATAAAGTTATCTTACAAAATCGAAATCAGAACAGAAATAGGAGAGTTATTCCTGACAATACTCCATATTCTAAATGAGTGTATTCGGTTGAGGCCTGGCTTTATTCCTAGCTTAAATTCTGTGAGCTACCCCAATATATAATTAACAAAGTCGTTGTCCTTAAGTTGCTTCAGATTGTTTCAGTTACACAAAGGTCCATAAAAGATTGTATTATTTCTAAGAGAGTTGGTATGAGGGGTCACTGTTTTGAGTCTATAAACCATTTTACAATCATGCAGATACTGCTCTGGTTTTAGGGATTGCTTTACTCCTAGTTCACCATTAGTCAAAGCCTTGAAGAACCTCTTTAGCCTTGCAGAATATAATAAATTTCTTGTATTTTCTACAGAGGAAATAAGACTTGGTCATTAAAGTAAACATGTATTCTCAAAATAAGATATTAAACAAATACTGGCATTAAAAAGGAAAAGTGCTTTTGGAATCAGACTACATTTAAATTTCACCATATGTATTTTCCTCTTTTTTATTTTAATAGCAATCAGTTCCACTTGATTTTTTTATCCTTGAAATGGATGTTTCGGAATTAGAACAAAACCCTCTTAAACCAAAGTATGGAAGAAATCAGTATGTCACAGTGAAAAGAGAATGCACTTTTGAAATAGTTATTCTAGTTTCAAAGCCCAAATCATCCAATCTTGGGCAAGTTACTTTATCACTCTGAGTTACATTTTCTTCATCTAAATAATGGTAAATGGATCAGTATGAGAAATAAATTAAATGAGATAGCACTTGTCATGTAGCTTGAGTGGTGCCTGATATATAGTAAGTGCAGAGAGCATATTAATTCCTTTCTCTTGCACTCATACTGAAAAACCTTTAGGCTTAACTCAGGAGTTTATGCTAATTCAAAATCAAGTTAATAAGGCTGGGTAGTGGTGACAGAGGTCCCCAAATGTTAATGTCCCCTAAACTACTGTTCCTACAGGCCCCAGAGGTCTTTCAGTGTTAATAACACCAATGATGAAGAACCTTTTTATTCATTCTAGAATCAATTTTCATTATGTATCTGTCTAGAACATTCCCTATAACAATAATAAATGCTGGTTATTGATCACTAACTAGGTAGTAATCAGCTAAGCATTGTATGATTTATTACATTTAATATTCAGAGCAACACCCTGAGTTAACTACTGCTATCTTTATTTTAATACTGTGAAATCTGAGGCTTAGAAAGTTTAAATAAGCCTATCATCCAAGGTTACCAGCCAGAAAGTCAGAGTCATGATTCAAAACCAACTTTGTCTTATCTCCAAAGTCAATATTATATTCAACCTCTTTTATATCTAGCCCATTAAAGTAATGGTAGCCTGACTTCAGCATTTCACAGGAACCCAGGAAGAAACACATCAAAAAAAAAAAAAAAAGTGATTCTACACACCAGTGCTTTAAAAATAAGCAGTTTATATACTTAATCTTTTTTTCAACTTATACTTCAGAATGACATTTTATGATATATTTTTCAATTTAAAAATTATACCAAATTCAATTTAATTTTAATTATACCAAATTGAACTGAATTTTGATCATTCAATTTCTCTCTTTAAAAAAAAAACAAAACAAAACTGTGTGGCTTTGTTGCTGAGTGATTCTTGTTTTCTTCTGCACTATATTTCCTTGTTTTCCTTGTTTTTGAAAATATATGCTTTAACTGGTTATCTGTTCATCATCTTCCTTATCCACTAACATTCAAGCCCACTAATTGCACAAACTTTATTTTATTCACCATTGTACATGCCAGCACCTAGGACCCTGCCTGGAACCATTAGCAACTAAATGAATTTTATTACTAAAATATATAAAAAATGTATTAATCTTTTTAATATATAGTTAGAAATCTTGTAGTCATTCAGTCATTCTATGAATAAATGAGGTGCAGATGATTAAACATTTAATTTATGAATAAATGTAGACAAAATTACAACAAATATACTGCCAAACTACTGTATATTTCTATTAATAACTCCTATAGTTTTATTAGTGGGAATTAACAAACAGTTAATACATAATTGTTCTCCATCTGTTTTCTTTTTTTTTCATTGTTATACTTTACTCATTGAAGTTTCTCTTTTTATTTGCCAATCCAAATGCTCATTATTTTCACATTATTTCCTATATTCCATTTTATAATCGGCTAATAAGTTTGACACACTGACTTATAAGAGATTATTTTCTTTCTTGTTGAACAAACCATGTTACTCAAGCATGTGAAAGAAGTGACTCTTCCATAATGTAAGTAAATTTCTCTATCCATGTATCTTATGTATCTATTTATTATTTTGAGAATTAATTTATCCAAAGCTTTTTCCAACACTATTTCCAATGCAAGATAATAAAAGGATTAAAAGTATGTCTATGGAACAATATTTCCAAATGCTACCTGATAATTATTTATTCTTCCTGTGCCTCATTTTTATCTTAAGTAAAATGAGCATGAGGGTTCCCACTTTACACAGTTGTCCTAAGTATAAAAGCAGTTAATGGAAATAAAATATTTATTATCAACATAACCATGTTGTGAAATGTTAGTGTCTTCAAGACAATTCTCCAAAGACTTTTCATGTGTCTATACATCATACAAGCTGAAGCACTGAAAATTTTCTTCCAAGCTGTCTTGTATGAATATTTTTGGAGTGAAAGTCTTGGAAGTCACACATAATAGTATCTCTCGCCTGAGAAAAAGGCAGATTTATTTACAATTCATAAAATAATGATAATATATCCTATTATAATCCTTATAAAGGATTAGCAGATTTGCTGGAAGACCATTATAAAGTTTGTATTCTTTTTAGTTTAGGGTTCCTCAGTTGTAATGTAAACATACTGTTTGTGTAGACAGAACCTGGCCCTCTTCTTTTTATTCTAAGAATTGTGGCTTAGAAAATAAGTATAAGAAAACATTGGTATTCTGGCTGCTACTAATTCTGTGAGTACTAAACTTTCTTTTGTCTCTGAACCACAGGCCTCATGTTCTCTCCTAGCATTCTTGAAAATATACTGTGTAGGCTACCAAGTAAGACAGAATATCAAACTCTTCACAGATCTTGATAGGCAGCAATATTAATATAATGCTGTGTTGCTTATTTTTGGTTTGTATGTAACTTTCTAACTGTGGGCAACATAAATGTTTCTGAAGTAATCACAAGCTGGATAGTCCCCCTGCCCATTAACTGTAAACATTTATCTTTTATGTTTTACATCCCCTCAACTACTACATACCATCAAATAAAGCCCTGATTGGAGAACCTGTAATTAAAAAAAATATTCCTGGGAACAAACCACTACATGCTAGTTTCTCTTATTTCATCATTTCCTATAAGTTGCATATAAATTAACACACTTGGAATCAATTTTCTAATTGTGTAGGTCAAAGCACTTTCAATTTATCAAGAATGTTCTATCTGGGAGATAGACTTTTTTCTTTCCTGATTTTTGCCTTACTCCACTATAATCTCTGTTGCTTTACTTCTCGCTGTTCAATCTCTCCTGTTTATCCCACATAGTTCTTAATCCCAACTACTATACCTTCAGGTGTTTTAAATATTCAGAGAAGTAAAATACAGCCAAGGGCTGCAGGTTTCTGTTCACTGCCTGAGTGATGGTGCATGAGTAAAGTCAGCAATATTTACTTTCCAAGAGATCTTATAATGAAACATTATCTTCATTTTTTAGACTCAGTTCCTGATTCCTAGTGAAATAAAAATACTCAAAATATCATGCAAGCTGGTTTAAATTTATATCATTAAGTAATTTTCTTATCAATATTTTATGTTTCACATCAACATTTAAAAGACTATCTCCTATGGTGTGTCTGGTGCAATAAATCATGATAATGATTACTGTATCCTATGGCTTCAGCAGCAGTTATTAAGCTGTTTAGTAAACATAACTCAGCATGTTTAAGGTTTGAAAAATACAACAAAAACCAGTGTTGTAAAATCACTACTTATTTTTGAGTTATTGAGATTATGTTAACAACACTAGCAATTAATATAAAATTATAATGATCATTATTAGAGTTTTAATTTATTTGTTTGAGTTTAAAAAACAAATTAAGGAATTGAATCACATCATTCATAAAAACAAAGTTGCCCCCAATCTAAAATAAGACTTTACAAATCAGTGTATTTGCCCATCAACACCAATTCTCCCCATATTTTACACTAACAGAAGCAAAATACACAGGCACACACAACAAACACACCATAATGCCACCATAATTACATGGTAGTAACAAAAGAAGAGAGATGAAAGATGGCTCAGGAACAAAACATTTTTTATTTAAAGTACACCACTTTAATATTCATAAAAACCTTGTGAATTTGTCATACAAGAAATTTGAGTCTCTCTGGTCTGCTATAACTTGACCAGGGATTCTGAGGCAGAATCCTAGAATTCAATTCTATGTCAGTCTGACTCTGGAAGGCATACTACCTGAATGGTTAAAATTTGGAAATACCATTGATATATTTTATGAAGTGTTTTCTAAGGAGAATTCCAATCTTTATTCTTTCTTTCTAAGCTAACAAAAGAAAAAGTGAAGTCATGCTCCTCTATTTTGAGAACGGAAAAGGTAGAGAAGTTTCATTTCAAAGCCTGTGGATATCTTGCACTGAAAATATTTTTTTATATATCTGTCAGTGTTTCTGGTTGTCTTATCATTTCATAGTTGGGTAAATTTATTCATATAGCCTGAACAGTTGTCATTATTCCTCATATACTAGCTGTGTGGCCTGAGACTAGTAACTTTAAAACCCTCTAATTTCTGTTGCTCCATATTTGAAAAATGGGAGTAAGAAACACTCTGTCTTCACAGAGTTGTGCTGAGAGTTAACAAATGATGAATGTGTACTGTTGGCACCATGTTTCTTACGTAGTAGTAAGTTCTGAATAAGTGTTAGCTATTGGTAATTTTCTGTACATTAAAACTATTATTATTTTATTACTTCATCAAGATTATTACCAGTGCAAGAGAAATAGTATTTTAGACTCTTTTGAGCTTTCCATGGCAGGCATATAATTGTGCTTTAATTAGAGTTCCTGGTAAAATCCTCCATCTAATCTAGTCCTTTCTGAAGGGCTAGTTTTTGATTCATATGTCTGTACTGAATTCTCTCTTGTATTTTTTGAATTTTGCTTTATGCTTCTGATGTGAAGATTTGGGTGTAATTCCTTGAATCTTTATCTATAAATTGCCAATTTCATATTATTAGCAGATTTGTATGAGTGTTTTATAGTGTATGGGATAGAAAAATCTCAACATATTCTTTTTATTTTGTTTACTTTCTAAACTTATTGAATCTTTCTGATTTTACTTATAATATATGCTAATTATAGAAAGATTACAAAATTACATGTAGAAATGAAAGCTAAAAGAAGCAACAAGTGTTCTAAGCTATTCAGAGATGAAGATTATAAACATTGGATTTTAATTTCTTTTAGGGTTAGTGCTTTATATTGTATACAATTCTGATAAGTGGACACATCTATATGGCTTTCTATTTAAAATTTATTTAGCACTTATTTTATGTTGGGTCAACATGCTTACATATAAATTAGCCACAATGAGTATTTGATCTATTATTTAACAATTTTTATTATGGGAATGTTGGAAAAGTGCACAAAACACATATGCTTGGTTCAAACAAAAATTAAAAATTAAATATATATTTAACCTGTATTGGCCTGATGAGGAAGTAGAATGTACTAAACATCCCCAAAACTCCACGGAATAGATCTCTCATCAATTCCTTCTTATTTGTGTCTTTCCAGGGATAAAACTATCTTGACTTTTTTTTGCTAGCCACTTCCTCACTTTTTTCTTTCTTTCTTTTTTAAAAATTTCTTGGCCCATAAACATTTCTTGGTCTGTGAAAAGAACTGTGAATGATCTGAGATGTTATCTTACATATAATCTGATATGTTAGCACCCCATAATTACGTGGGTAATACACAAGGCTTCTATATAGTAGACAAAAGACAGTTTATTAATCACAGGAGTGGAAGAGCCAGATAATTAGCACTTCTACAAGTTTCCTAAGTATCTTTTCCCCACATGGTACTTGGAAAAGGTCAGAGAACCCACACACAGTGAGATGGATTACACTAGAAGGATCCTGAGCTTACAGGACCCCATTTTGTTTTATATAGTGGGCTGCAAGTATGCTTGAGTTTTGTCCTAGAAGTCATTATTATTAATACAGTGTATGGGGCAGTAAATAACTAGACTGTTGTTGGGGGTAAAGTGTACAGTGCAGACAGTATCTTTGTCTTCATGTCTGTTTACTATAACTTAAAAAAATAGTGTAAAGCAAAGAAAGTTAGTGCCTTTGCTCAAAAGGCATAAAAAATCAAATGGAAGACCTATAGACAATAATTAAATTATTAGCACCAATTATGGCAAAATCAGTCCTTTCCTTAATTATCTAAAATTATTTATTTCTGGAGCAGGATGTGCATCTTAGTATGTCTGCACATCTTTCTCCATTACTTTTGTTCTGTTGTTTTGTCTACTCCAGAGAATTACCACCTTAACTTTTTATGACTTCTAAATTTTACATCAAACATTACATGATATTAACCATTATAGTTTAATTATCTACATATGTTCTGACAGATACACACTTCTTGGTATTATTTTAGAATTTGTTGGCTACTATGAATGTGGAATTTGCAAAAATTTCCCAAGCAATATCTTGAATAATAATTAAATGATTATTAACAAATAAAT
Organism: Callospermophilus lateralis; assembly: GCF_048772815.1. Taxonomy (NCBI): domain Eukaryota; kingdom Metazoa; phylum Chordata; class Mammalia; order Rodentia; family Sciuridae; genus Callospermophilus; species Callospermophilus lateralis. Next base: position 1,286,593 of record NW_027510158.1, on the reverse strand, counting down.
CATAGTGTGATGGTACAGTAAATTGTATCTTTTATTTTCTTTCTTCACGTCCATTTGACAAGAATAAAATTTACTTTATATACATACAAACATATATATATATATATATATATATATATATATATATATATATATATACACATATGCAATGTGTATTTTTTGTTTTTAGTAATCATATTAATCAGATTAATTTTACCTTTAGTATTTTTATATTTGTATAAATCACTTTAAAATAGTGTTATCCAGTTATAATAATTTTAATTTTGTTCTTTTTCTTGTCTCACTTCTCTAGCTAGAAGCCTGAGTAATATTAAATGAAATTTATAATAAACAATAGTCTTACTTTATTCTTGACTTCAGTGGAAATGATGTCAACCTTTGATAATTAAATGTGAAGTTCCCTATAGGTTTTCTGTAACAGTTAACAAGTTTTTAAACTATATTCTATTTGCTAGCATATAAATCTTTTTTTTTTTAATTTTGAATTGATTTTAGTTTTTATACAATTCCTTTGCTACCTCTATAGAAATGATTTTAAATGAGTATTTGATTTTACAAAATTAGTATGGTGAGTTACTTGAATGATTGTCTACTGTTTAAAGAATCTCTAATTCCTGACATAGAAAACATGTGGTCATGCAGTAAGATGTTTATATATTCAGGGTTACAATTTCTGATGTTTTCATTAGTATTTTTTGCTCTATTTAAGAGCTTGATTGGTCTGTATTCTTTTCAAAAAAATTCTTCAAAATGATAGTTGGCTAATAATATAAAGTGAATAGTGTTCTTTCTTTCCAATTATCTGGGAAATACTTTCTCAAGATTTGAAATATATTTTCCAGCTTTAATTATTGTTGGAATTATGAAAAAAAATCTCACTCTAAAATTTTGTTTTTCTAGAAAGATTATTTCACTGTAATTTCTTATTAGGTTAAGTGAAGTTTTCTGTTTCCTTTTGTGTACTTTAGTAATTTTTTACTTATTTGCCTAGCTGCTTGTGGGTAAATTTGGTGGTTTAAAAGACAATTCCTGAGTCCAAATTTTTTCATTTAAATCCCAGTTCTGACATTCATTAGTTGTATGATGTTGGTCAACTTATTTAACTCGTTTATGATTAATACCTAAAATGTGCTCTCTCCTACATTGCCAGTAGAAATGTACATTTTATAAACACTTCAGAAAACTCAAATATGAATAGATAGATGTAATAATGAAAAAAAATGCTGATGAACGTTTAAAGCAGCTTTATTTATAAAAGACAAATATTGTTCCTAATGACCTAATACATTCCTAATGACCTTGTTATGCAAGTGAAAAAGCAAACAAACAAACAAAAAACCCCTGCATAATGTTCCTAAAGAAACACTACAAAGCAATGAACAATGACGCTAATGCACATAGAATGTCTGCATCTCAGTCACAGTGAGGAAGTGAATGAAGTTAGGTACAAAAAGTAGAAAACATTATTTTCTATTACTTCAAAACAAGTCAAATTATAATAGATGTAAGAACACGGATTATCCTTCAACGTATATACTGACAAAAAATGGCATATGGAAACATTCTGGAATGATAAAAATTTTGATGGGTTATGGTTATGTGGGTACTGACATAAGTAAAAATTTACTTAGCTGAACACATTAGTATTATGGGATTGCTATTTGTAAAATGCACTCCTAAAATTAGAGAATTAATGGAGGCAGGTGATTAAATAAAGTCTATATAGATGATATTTAAAAAATAAAATAATGAGATTACAAAACCCCTAATTAATTTTCCATTAATCCCTGTCCAATATACAGACTCTTGTCTATTTAAATTTAAGTTAGTTAAAATTATAGAAAAATAAAAATCTTAGATCCTCATTTGTTCTAGCCATATTTTATGTGCTCAATACCACTTGTTAGGAAGATGACATTTTGAGAAGACAAATTTTAGAATATGTCTGTCAATGCAGAAAGTCTATATGGACAACATTTACACTCATTCCTTGAAATCCTTTGTTATTCTGGAGATAACAAAATAAACATCTGAATATCTGCTGAAATATGTACTGATGAAAAATAATGATTTTTGTATGTCTTTCATTTTATTTATGTCTTTATTTTCATATTTTTATTTGTTCCAATATGTCTTATTTCTTAGTTAAGCATGACAGTATAACATAGACATGGAGTATAATTTATTCTTCTGGTTGTACACGATGTAGAATTATACCAGTCATGTAATCATATATGCACATAGAGTCAAGATGCCAGATTGATTCTATTATCCATCCTACCTATCATAGCCCCACCTCTCCATTCACTCCCCTCTGTCTAATCTGAAGTATCTCTATTATTTCCTAGCCTGGCCCTTTATTATGAATAAGCATTCACATATCAGAAAAAAAACTTTCCACCATTGGTTCTTTGGGGTTGGCTTATTTTTTTTAGCATGATATTTTCCAGCTCTATCCATTTACCAGCAAATGCTATCATTTCATTTTTCTTTAGGGCTTGTAGGGCATGATGCAACATGTGGGGCATATTGCATCAGAAAGGAGGAAATCTAACTTGCTACCTGCTTTTGGTCCTAGGGCTGCACATGACTAGGTAGCACCTGGCGGTCAGCCAGGAGGCAGTGCTGTGGGTGGTGATGGAAAAAACAGACCACCTCCAGGATAGGTCCAGGACTCCTCCGCCCTCATGGACAGCTCATGCCTTCCCTTACAGACCATGGGATGGGTGCACAAGTGAACTCGCTCCACCCTTCTGACCCTTATCCTGATTGGCTCCTGTGCATTATATTAGCTGTGTGTACTTCCTCAATAAATGAGAAACTGCTTTGACTGGTCTCCCTGGCACTTCTGATTGTCCTCCAGCAAGGGAGGGCTGGGTGTGGGTGGCCAGTCGACCTTTGCCTTTCTTGGCTCTTCCTGGTCAGGGTGTGCTTTCCCCATCCCTCCATAGGTCAGGAGGTAATAGGGGGCTAAAAACCCTGACAAGGGCTGAATAATATTTCATTGTGTATATATACCACATTTTCTTTTTTGGTATTGAGGATTGAACCCAGGAGTGCTTAACCATTGAACAACATCACTAGCCCTTTTTTAATATTTTATTTAGAGACAGGGTCTCACTGAGTTGCTAAGTGCCTTGCTAAGTTGTTGAGGCTGGCTTTGAACTCACGATTCTCTTGCTTCAGCCTCCTGAGCCACTAGGATTACATGCATGCACCAGGGTGCCCAGCTATATACCACATTTTCTTTGTCCATTCATCTGTTGAAGGGGACCTAGGTTGGTTCCATAGTTAAGCTACTATGAATGGAGCTGCTATAAACATTGATGTGTCTCCATCACTGAAGTATGCTGATTTTAAGTCTTATGGTTAACATAGGTATTCTATTCTCACAAAAAATATTTAGATATTATATTTATAGCTATTTCATTTTATTCTATGTTTTGGACTAGTATTTTTAATTTTTCTTCAAGTTACTTATGTTTTGTCAGTTTCAACCTATAATACCTTCAGTGTACATTTAAATTTTACTATTGGCTTTTGATCTTTTTGCAACCTTCAGGATAATTTCTTTCCATCTTCCTTTTCATATTATCCTATTTGTTTTGTTCTTCTTTGCAAAGTTCTTCCTTAGGATTTCTGATTATGTTTCATATAAGCATTTATTTCTTTCATTTTTGAAACACTAGAATATTCACAATCTTCATCTATAGTTCATCTATAGTTGTTGTTTTTGTTTAAATACATGTTCTTTGTTCTTTCCAATTTTGGAATAGTTTTAGCACCACTATCAAGACCCTTTAGACTTACAGATAAAAGATTGACTTGTAAGAATGACTGCCAATCTAGTTCCATTTTTCTATCTGATGCTCACCTGATGCCATATGAATGCATTTCTGTGTTTAGTTTTCTGAGACCACAGAATTCTTAAAAATTACAATTCCCAAAAAATACTTGAATAATGGTCTCTCTGTAAACACCACTCAAAGTATCAAAGCTCTAATTTATAAGATTATAATCAGAATGTATCTCTACTAATTCATATTATTCTAATCTGTTTCTTCCCATCCTTCTTTCCCAGAAAATACTCTTAGATAGTATATAGAAATTGGGACGGGGAGAGTGAGGCATGAGTTCTTCAGATAGGAACAGTATTTTTCACACTTTCATTAAAGGAGTCACATATTTTAACATTCTAATTAGATTTCACAAAATTAGCTAAGAATGTTTTGGATATAAAAGTTAACTTTGTAGTCTGGCTAAACATCAAGAAGTATAACAAAGTCCAATCTACTAAAATCATTTAACACTAGCACAATGTTAAAAATGGAAAAACATAATTTCTCATATAAAAATCAGTGCCAGAAATATAACAACGTACAGATAAGAAAATGAAGAAAAACAAAAAGTCTGTTCCTGTATTATATACCAAACAAATTCTTCATGGATTCTAACATTCACAAAGACAAAATAAAATTATAAAACGATATGTTGTAATATAAATTATTATGAAAACATTATTCCATGAACTAAAGAAGGCATTATTCTTATGTTCAGTATTCATGCTTTGGAAGAAGAATGATAGTCAAAATGAAAGTTCTCTCAAAATTATTCTATGGATTCAACAAAATCCCAAACTATTTTAAAAATTCCACCAATTTTATAGACATTGGCAGATAAATTCTTAAATTTACATGGAAAATAAATATATACTTAAGTTAATACAATATTGAAATAAAGGAAGAAAATTAGAGGCCTCACAATATCTGACTTCATTATTTACTCTGAAGTTCCTGCTAATAAAACTCTGTCTTATTGGTGAGACAAAGACACAAGATTAGTAAAATAGCACAGAGATCCCAGAAATTGACCTACACAGATATAGTCAACTGATCTTTATCAAAGTGGTAAAAGAAATACAATAATGAAATAATATTTTCCACTAATGGTGTTGGACCAAGTAGACATCCAAAAAAAAAAAAGAGAAAAGAAACAGAATAATGTGAGACAGCAATGAAGGAAGGAAGGAAGGAAGAAAACCTTATATGTGTCTCAAAAATACATCCAAAAGCAAATGGATCATAAACCTAGGTATAAAGTAGAAAACTGCTGAGGGGTGAGGGGCAAAGGACAGTCAGTGTAGGTAATAAATGATTGGGTCAGAAAGATAGGGGTTGATTCTAGAGGAAACAAAATCCTAATGCCTCCAGAGCACTTGTCTTCCTCCAAACTATCACAAAGGTTACCTGCCTCCAGGAAATTTTTCCTCTATGAAAGGAGTTGTTAGTAGCACCTGGGTGTAAGTTGTTAATAAGTAGCACCTGCCTGTACCCCTGGGCTGCTTGGTTCCTGCCCTTGGATCACTTGGACCTTTGGGTCACATAGGCAGGATAAGAGGAGGGGACACAAGAACAAAGGAACTCTAAATTCTATAAATGGGACAGGACATGAGAACAAAGGAACCAACTTGGATTCCCCTCCTCTTCGGAGGAGCCTCTGCCCCTCTCTTTCTGTTTACCCTTTAAATAAAAGGTTCACTCTTGCCTCAGCATTTCTCAGGTGTTCAGTCTTCAACACTAGGAGAATGAGGTTCCAACCTGATTCTCAACATCAGTATTAAAATTATGAAAGCTCTATAAAACAACAGGAGAAAATCTAGGTGACATTGGGGTTGGTGATGATTTCTTAGGTACAACAAAAAAGCCATCCATGAGGGAAAAAAAAAAGTTATACTTCTTTAAATAAAAAACTTCTGTTTGCAAAGAAAATGAAATATTGTAAAGACAATGAAAAAAGGAGTCATAGACTGAGAGAAAATATTTGCAAACACACATACATTGTAAAGAGTTTTCATTTAAGTGACAAAAAAGTCACTTAACACTCAAAAATAAGAGACCAACTCAATTTAAAATGCAGAAAATGTTCTGGACTGAACACCCCACCAAAGAAGATAAAGAAATGACAAATGAGCATATGAAAGTGTGCTGACTACTGTTTTCCTTAAGGAATTAGAAATTAACATAACAATAAAGTTTCAATTTACACATATTAGAATGGCTAAAATCCAAAGAATTACTTATGAAGTTCAGGCTAGAATACAGACACCCAGGAATTCTCCTTCACTGTTAATGGGAATGCAAAAACCTACACCAACTTTGGAAGAAAGTTTGGCAGTTTCTAACAAAGCTAAACACAGTCTTAAAATACAAAATTGCAATTAAACTCTTAGATATTTACCCCAAATGAAGTGAAACCTTATGTCCACAACAAACTTAAACACAAATGTTTATAACAGCTTTATTCAAAATAACTTGGAAGTAAACAAGATGTTCTTCAATAAGTGAGCATATAAACAAACTGCAGTGCATTAATATAGTGTAATATTACTCAACTATAACAATAAATCTTATTAAGTCACAATAAGACATTTGTGAACCTTAAAAACACACTGCTGCATGAAAGAAGCAGTCTGAAAAGGTTAACACAGTATGATACCAAGTATAAAACATTCTCAAAAAAGCAAAACTATAGAAACATTAAACAAATTACTGGTTGCAAGGGGCTTGTAAGAGACTGAATAGGTTAAAAAAAAAAACAAGGAAAATTTTAGGTTAGTAAAAATTGCTTATGTTATGCTTGAATTCGGGACCCCCAAAGACCACCAGAGACCCAAGATCGATGTAAGCAGCAAAGAGGTGTTTATTGCGTGCTAGCTCGGTCCTCTGCAGGCACACACAGCAACTGGTGACACTGAGAGGCCCTGAGCCCAGGGTTTGCAGCAGTTTTATACATTCTTTGGAGAGGGCAGGGACTTCACATACATCATAGCAAATCATCACACACCTCGAGAAAATCAAATAACAACTCTAAAACATGATTAGCACATTCACTGACGGGAACAAGTTGGGTAGGGGTGATTGGTCAGTACAAAAGTGGTATTCATTTGAACTGATTGGTTTAAGCCAAGAGGGGTGTACATGCTGAACTACATGGTTTCCCAAGTTGTTATCAACCACCATAAACCACTGGCATCCCAGGTATTTCCCTGTCTCATGCTGATTGGTGGCTGCTAGGGGGCTGCTATGGATCCCCACCTAGCCTGACTGAGTCAGGGACACCTGGTGCAGCAGATCTCTCCTGTTATTTGTAGCTAAACAACTTAGCAGGGTGGGAATGTGCTTAGGAGTGCTCTGTGGGTTTTTCCAAGGACTAAGGTCATGACCTTCCTTGGACAGGCTTTGTTCTGAGATAGAGGCTGGTTTTTCACTTACATGTGACATTTTAATGATAGATGCATGACATTGTACATTGCTCAATACATAGAACATTGCAGTACAAAAACTGAACATTAACATGTGCAATTTTGAGTCAATTTAAGGGAACTACGAATCTTAGCAATGAGAGCAAATGTTGATGGAAGAATTCTCAAGTATTTCAAGTGAAAAGAACAAACAAACAAAAAATACCTCATCAACGTGGTAGAGGAAAAAAAATGCTGACATTTAAAAAGAGAATTTACTATTAAGCAAGGTGAAAAGCTAGGGTGATTCATGTGTTAATAAATTAGAGTCGGGGATATTAGTATGAATTCATGTTTAGCTTACCATACATACAGATGGTTACATATAGAAATATTTATGTATACCAATACATACTTGCAAAAGTAAGGGAGCTCTCAAAAATCACAATAGAAAAAAACCTTTACTGATGAAGTTGATGTACGACAGAAGAGGCTAGACACTTGTGGAATTTTCAGGAACCAGGTTTATTGGCTATAGGATCTAGAGGGATTATCACATAAAATTCTCTGGATCTAGAGTCTGGAAATTCTTGGAACTTTATACCCAAGGGGTGGGTGCTTGAAGGTGTGTGTGTGTGTGTGTGTGTGTGTGTGTATTTAATTAATAGTAGATGGACATAGTATTTGTTTATGTATTTTTATATGGTGCTGAGGATCAAACCCAGGGCCTCATACCTGCAAGGCAAACACTCTACCACTGAGCTATATCCCCAGCCCTAGGTTTGCATTTTTGTAGGAGTCTATATAAAAGTATTTTTTTTCTTAAGTTCACAGAAAATGTTTTTTGTCCCATTTATTTTTAGATAAGTCAGAGGTTTTACAACAAAAGCTGTACTGACATCATCAAGTCTGCATCCAAACTTGCTTTTTGCATGACAGAGTAACTTAGCTCTCACAAGAAAAAGGAAGTCCTATCCAACATTGGGTTTTTGTAGAAATTTTTTGTGGATATTTTGTGAATTGGTGCATACCCTCTGCATTGTATGATAGAAATGGCACTCTATTCTGAGATCCTTTTCCCCAAAGACCCATAATCCTATTCTAACCATTATAAAGATATCAGATAATACTCAAAAATACTGGATGAACAATACTTCTCAAAACTGGTCAGCTCAGGGAAAATATGAAAAACTGTCATAGCTAAGAGGAGACTAAAGAGAAGGTGTAACTAATGATAATAGGATCTTGGAACAAGAAGAGAACATTAGATAAAATCTAAGAAAATATTAATAATGTGTGAGCTTTAGTGAACAACAACATGTCAATAATGGTTCATTAATTGTAACAAATGTACCATGCTATGTAAAGTGTTAATATGAAAGAGACTGTATGATGTTCTCCAATGTTCTCTGAATCTAGTGTTTTCCATAAAAGTAAAGTCCATTACAATGACAAAGATTAATTGTTTTCACAAGCAATGTGCTCTGAGAATTTAAGAAAAAAGTGAGATAGAAAAAGAAACAAAATACATATGTATACATAGAACACTGACACATAAATCCTGTGGTTTGGATAAAGTTTGACTGTGTCTTCAAAGAACTGAAGGTCAAAACGTGGTTTCTAGTGTGGTGATATTGAGAGGTGGTGGATTCTTGGAGGCAGGGCCTAGGAGAAAGACTAATAATGAATTCAGGTTGCAAGGAGGATCACCTTGGGAAGGGATTAATGTAGTTCTTAGAAGATGCCACTTAGTTCCAGACAGTTGGTTGTCATACAAAGGGCAAGCTTATCTCTTAATCTCTCTGGCTTCCTACTGCATGATGTGATGTCTTCTGCACATAGCCATTTGACCAAGGAGACCTTGATAATTTTAAGCACTCTGCTCTTAGACTCTCCAAAACTATGAGCTAAATAAACCCCATTTCTTTATAAAAGTATACTGCTTAAGGTATTTTGTTTTAATATTATGAAAGAGACTAATACAATCTATACACACAGTCCAAAAGATGAATTACTAATAAATTTTATATATATACATATATGCAGAATGACTATCAAATAATCATACGAAATTATTATGAACATTCATAGACCAACAAAATAGTTAACCAAGAAAGAATGAATAAATTACTGGAAACATATAAGCCTGAATCATGAAGAAACAATCTGAAAAATGTATAAATGATTAAGGAAACTGAAGCAGTGTAATCAAATACCTCCTAACAAAGAAAAGTGCAGATCCATAAGGCTTCATGGTAACATCCTACCAATCATTTGAAGAACACCCATTTTTTCTCACATTCTTCCAAAAATCTGAAGAGGTAAGAATTCTTTCAAAGTTATTTTACCAGGCCAACATTACCATCATACCAAAACCAGAAAACAACACTATAAGAAAAGAGAATCACAGGAGAATATCCCTGATGAAAAGCATTGCAAAAATCCTTAACAGAATATTGTCAAAATTCAACACAATATTAAAAAGATCATACATCATATCCACATGGAATGTATCCCTGGGATGAGAGGATAATTCAGCATAGATAAATCAGTAAGTGTGATATACCACATTGACAGAATAAAAGATAAAAATCATATTTTCATCTCAACAGATACAGAGAAACATTTGAATAAATTCAAAATTCTTTCATAATAAAAACTCTCAACAAACTAGGTATAGAATGAATAATGTACCATACATGATAAAAGCCATAAATGACAATCCCACAGCTAATATCAAACTCAATGGTTAAAAAGCTGAAAGCTTTTCCTCTAAGATCAGAACCAAGACAAAGATGCTACTTTTTTTTTTTTTTAACCACTTCTGCTCAACCCAGTCCTGGAAGTCCTAGCTAGAGAAATTAGGTAACAAAAAGAAAATGGGGCATCCATTTTAGAAAGGAACATGTTACATTTTCTGTTGGGAGATGACATAATTTCATATATTCGAAATATATATTTAAAATATATATCTTACAAGACTTAATCTTATATATTTAAAATATATGATATATTTAAAAATCCTAAAAATTGTTACAAACAACAATGCATTAAGTAAAGATATAAGATAAAATCAACACACACAATTTGCATTTCTATATGCCATTAAAGGCTATCTGGAAAAGAAACAATAAACAAGTAGGACTACATCAAACTAAATGCTTCTGCCCACAAGCTATCTCATTTATAATTGCATCCAAAAAAATAGGAATAAATTTAACTATGGAGGTAAAAGATTTGTACACTGCAAACTATAAAATATTGATGATAGCAATGGATAAAGAAAAAATAAAGGAAAGCTATTCCATGTTCATGGATTAGAAGAATTGATATTGTTAAAATGTGTGTGCTATCTAAAACTATCTGATGATTCAGTACAATTCCTATAAAATTTCACTAACATTTTATAGTAATATATAAAGATGATGCTAAAATTCATGCAGAACCATATAGAGAATCCATATCAGTTTTGATAAAGACAAAGTTATAAACATATTTTCTGACCAAAAATAGAACACAAAAATACAATAATACAAACATGATGATACTATTTTAAAACAGACACACAGACCAAAGAAATAGAAACTAAAGTCCATAAATGTGTCCATTTATATATATGTTCAACTAATCTTTGACACAGTTTCCAAGAATATTCAATGGAGAAAAAAATAGTCTCTTCAATAAATGGTATTGGCAAAACTGAATAGCATGTACAAAGGAATGAAGTTATACCTTTAAGTTACAAGATACAAAAAAATTAACTAGAAATAGAATAAACATTAATAGACTAAATTTAAATCCTGAATCCATAAAATTCCTAGAAGAAAACATAGGGGAAAATTCCCTTGACATGTTGTTGATGAGATTCTTGGAACTGAAACACAAAGTGCAGGAAGCAAAGCTACAAAAACCAAGTGGAATTCTATCAAACTAAAAGCTTCTGCACAGAAAAGGTAACCATTATCAAATTAAAACTGTGCAATGGAAGAAACATTTGTAAACCAACACTTGATAAGGGTTTAATATAAAAAAACATATATGGAATTCATACAAATCAACAGTAAATTTAGATGGACAAAGGCCTCAAACACATGTTTTTCCAAAGACATACAAAAGGTCAAAATATATCCAAAATGTGCTCAATATTTCCAATCATCAGGAAAATGCAAATAAAAAATCACAATGAGGTATTGCCTCACTTTTATTAGGATGATTGTTAGCAAAAGGATAAGAGATAACAAGTGACAACAATGGTTTGCAGAAAGCAAAAACATTGGTCACTGTTGGGAAAATAAATTGATATATCCATTAGGATATGACAGTTTCTCAAAAAACTCAAAATAGAACCAACATATGATCCAGCAATCCCACTCCTGTAAGTATATCTGTAGGAAATATAGTCAGTATCCTGAAAGAGTTTTCTGCTCCTCCATGTTCATTGCAGGATTATGCAATTGCTAACACAGGGGAAGAGTCTAAGTAATCAAATTGATTTTTAAAAAAATGTGCTTCATTACACAATGGAATCCTACTCAGTCTTTATGAAGAATAAAATCTTGTCATTTGTGACAACATGATTGAATCTGGATGACATTATGCTAAGTGAAAAAAATTCAAATTCAAAAGTAAAAGACAAATATTCTACAACTTCATGCACACCTGGAATTTTAAAAAGTTAAATTCATAGAAAACCAAAGTAAAATGGTGACTGTCAGAGGCTGGAGTGTGGAGCAATTGGGGAAACACTGTTAAAAGAATATAAATGTTCACTTACAAGATAAATAAGTTCTTGAGATCTCATGTATAGCATGGTGACTATAGTTTATATTGTATTATACAATTAAAACTTGTTAAGACATTAGATCTTACATGTTCTTACCCTTAAAATTTAAACAAGGGAAATATGTGGGTTAATGAACAAATAATTGACATGACTGTGAATCCATCATATACATTTTAAATATATATCATTTTGTTAGTTATACTCAAATAACATGTTGTACATTTTAAATATATATAATTTTATTTGTTAGTTACACTAAATAAAGCTGATAAAAATTAGTAATCAAACAAACATTTACTGAAACATAAATAGGATACTGTACATGGATTGTCAAATTGGAAAAGAATAATAACCCAAATTCTCTAATGGGAAAGTAAATTGGGGCTGGGGAAATAGCTCAGTTGGTAGAGTGTTTACCTCACATGCACAAAGCCCTGGGTTCAATCTCCAGCAACACAAAACAAAACAAAAACAAAATAAATAAATAAGTAAATAAATTGAATTGAAATAACTTTTGGAAAATAATTTTCAATATTTCAAAAATTTACCTTTAAGCTTATAATATTGGACCCATATATTCCAATTGTAATAATTCATTCTGCTAATATGTATGTATATAATATACACACCACACACATTCATATTGATTATATATTATGTAAAGTTTTAGCACTATAATTGTATATTGTTTTAAATATCAAAAGTTAGAACTTTGAATACTTTATTTAAATTTATTTTTAGTTGTCAATGGAGTATTTATTTATTTATTATATTCAGTGCTCAGGATCAAACCCAGGGCCTCACATATGACAAGCAAGTGCTGTACCACTGAGCCACAACCCCAATGTCTTAAATACTTTTACCATAAGGAAATGATGAATGTTTGGGGAGACAGATGTTTATAATGATTTAAATATTGCTCAATATTCACTTGTAGTAAACATCACATGGTACTCTATGAATATGCATCATTTTTTATGTTTTTATATGTTAATTTAAAAAATAAGTTGAAGTTTTAAAAACAGCAAAAAATAGAAGAACCTAATTATTCCACTAATAGAAGATGAGTTAAAGAAATTATACCTATATGATTACACACAGCAATATAACAACGTATTACTTTGGAATTAAGATTTGGAGGTATATTAATGGCTTGAAAAGTTGACCAAATTAAAATCTTTAGCATATTACAAATTTTAGTGCAGTATAATTCTGTTTTTATAAATTCAAATAAAGCTACAGAGTATCCAGCCTCCAAGATAGTCCTCAGAATGATCTTGACTCCCAGTAGTCACAAAACTGTATAATGCCCTTTTGCATTGAATCATAGATATACTGTAGAACAATCTGTCTATGACAGAATTATGGCATATGACTTCCAAGGATAGATCATAAAAATCCCACCTCTTGGAGTTTGGATTGTTTGCAGAGGGAGAAGGTACTCATAATAGCACTTCAAATACTCAACAACCCAAGTGGAGATCCTTTCTGAAAAGGAACTGAGACCTCCCAGCGAAAGCCAGTACTCCTTTTTCAATCCATGTGATTGAACTACCTCGGCAATGACTGACTCCAATCTGAGAAAACCTTGAGATAACTACAATCCCAGCCAATCTCTGACTGGTTCCTCAGTAGAGATTTTAGGCAATACAATCTATTCTCAAATCTTTGACACATAGAACCCACTAATAAGTGGCTGGTTTTGATTTACACAGCATTAGATCACATATGCACATAGATAAAGTACTAGAAATGTATATACTAAAATGTCATCTCATAAAATGTAAATTATGGGAAATTTTTTGGATTATATATATTTCAAGATTTTCTGATAAAGATTTTATGAACTATTTTTTAAAAGAGTTTAAAATGGAAACTTATAAAGCAGTAAAATCACTCTTTTTTGTTAATATATATATATATATTCCTAAGATTCAAGGTTTTCACAGGGTAATAAATTATCATTGTTTTTTCCAAAAGTCTTATGTCATGAGAAAAAATGTGGGATTTTTTTGCTTATTTTAAATGTAGTGTTAAACATCTTACAGTTTTAGAGATATTTCCCAGAAGTTAGAATCAGGATATTTATTATTTTAGGCTTCAGAATTTATACTTATAACTTTTTCAGACTATTCATAAATATCTCTTTGAAATGGTATCTTGGTACCACTTTAAATTGTAATTACTTTCATTTTTATTTTTAAAAAATTGAAGCATCTAAATATTAAAGGAATTCTTATTCATTGTCGAACATTTGGCAAACACAAAAGAGCACAACTTAAAAATGAACAAAAATAATTAATCTATCACTAAGAAATAAGAGTTGATAATATTTTGTATATGAAGGATGAATTTGTATGTACACAGAGACAAAGATCATTGTGTAGAAGTTGGAGAAGAAAAAGACATAGGCAGATGATAGATTAAAATATTTATAATTTCCCTTTATTTTTAGGAAAGGTAGAACTGTATATCCAAAGTTCCTTAGATTTCTGAACAAGAAATATACATATATGTATTTTGAGATTGTACTTTGTTCCACAGAGGAAAGAAAAAAATTGAGAGGCAGAAGAACAGACAGAATAAATCACAAGTGAGAGCACGGAACTAAAAATGCTAGTGGAGGAAGAGCTAAAAGACATAATCCAGAGCCAATATTCTTTGCTTTCTTATACATCCTATATGAGTTGTTTTCTATAGCTTGAACCTGAACTTAATCAACATAGTTGTTACAGAGAGAGAATAGTGGAGAGGAAGAAAATGCAGAATTGGAAGCCAAATTTCTTCATTTCAGATTCCAGTTTAACACTTGAGGTCTCTGGGACCTTAATCATCCACTGAGCTGCTGTGTACCCCACTTTCCTCTTCTGTGGCATGGGACTAATCATGGTGCCTAACTAACTAATAGGGTTGTTTATGGGATGATGAAATTACTTAAGTATTAGAAGTGGAAAGAGTGGCCATCATTAATTAGTGTTATTTTAATTTTTCATATAATTATTTTATTGGGTTTTCATTTGTCCTTAAAATTTGTGCAGTATTTTATAAAGCACAAAGTAAAATGTGCCTTGAATTTTTTTCATTCTTTTCTCTTTTGACATCTACATAGTCTTAAAAATCCTTTGCATCCTAGGATCAGATAAAGATTCCATACCCCATTTGACCCTCAATGATTTTTGTTTTTCTTTCAGGGAATGGCATAAGATGATGGTTTTTACTATTTTCTAAATAGTTAACTCCTTTTATCATTACTGTTTTTTGACTAATTTTTCCTCCTGTAATCTACTGGTTATGTGAACTTTATCATATACATATACTAGGTATCAAGCATTTTTAAAAATATTTTTTAGTTGTAGGTGAACACAATACCTTTATTTTATTTATTTATTTTTATGTGGTGTTTAGGATCAAACCCATTGCCTCACACGTGCTAGGCAAGTGCTTTACCACTGAGCCAAAAGCCTAGCCTGGTATTATTCATTTTTATTTTCTGTAGGCACTATGAGTTCTTTGGATTTTTCCTGTATATCACTGGTCAGTTTGCTGCAGTGTCAACACTGCCAGCATGCCTCCATGATTTTAATATCATGGATATGAACTTAAATTGCAAACTTGCATTTTTTTTCTCAGATAAGTTTTTATTTTTGCTGTGTATTCTTCTTTGTTTTCAAAGATTCATTTCTTTGTTTTTACAGCATTCACATGAATGGATGCCCATGTAAGCTTTTGTTTTATTTATATCATTTTCTTTCTCAGGCACTTATCCAAAGAGAAAAAACTCTTGACTGATATTTGTTGACTGTTTCCTTGGCTAGAACTATAAAAAAATTTTAACAGAATCATTGGATAGTAATGCCACATCATATACTGGTAGTTTATAAATATGGAAGTCAATATATAGTTTAAATGAGAACATTTATAGATATATACTATTACCTACACAGGTAGGTAATGTAGAACTTATTTTTAAAAAATCTTTTGGTTCAAAAACATGAATCCTGTCATTTTTCTTTTCCATTACTCCTTTTATTTCTAATCTTTCTTATTGTGATTAAATTCTATTCCTAAAGCACAAAAGTGGTCATGTTGTTCTCCAACCTAAAATAAAATGGAACTTAATTCCATTCAGAAGACATATTCCGCAATTCTCCCAATAGTGTTTTTACAGCATTAACATGTACTATTTCTTACTGTACCACTCATTTTATGGTCAAGCATACTCTTCATAATGATATTCTGTATCCTAGATATGCTTTAACGCAGAGCTAAAATGTTATCTCCAAACAAAATACTAATTGCAATTCCTCTGTGTCATAACACTTCATTTCTGTCACTATTGTGGTAAACTTTTCTATAAAGAGACATGAAGTTGTGAGATTATTAGACACTGAGGTTTTCCTTGGTCCAGACTGGACCAGTTACCAAAAGTAAGGTGAACTTGAAATGAAATAGGAACTTGCTTCATCCAGAGTCATGTCCATGGGCAGGGATTATGTCTAGATATTCTGAGTATGTCTGGGGTTCTTCCTCTGTAAGTGAACCTATGTCTACCTTTTTTTGGGGGTGGGGGTGGTACCAAGGATTGAACTCAGGGCACTCGCCCACTGAGTCACATTCCCAGCTCTAATTTGTATTTTATTTAGAGACAGGGTCACAGTGAGTTGCTTCAAGCCTCACTTTTACTGAGGCTGGCTTTGAACTCTCGATCCTACAGCCTCTGCCTCCCAAGCTGCTGGAGACATATATCTATCTTAAAGGTAGAAAAACACAAGTCAAGGAATTAACAGTTACAAAAGTTTATATGTTATTTTTTTTTAAGAGGTGAGTGTAAGGCCGGGCATGGTGGCGTACATCTATAATTCCAGCAGTGCAGGAGGCTGAGGTAGGAGGATTGCAAGTTCAAAGCCAGTCTCAGCAAAAGTGAGGTACTAAACAGTTCAATGAGACTCTGTCTCTTAAAAAAAAATAGGACTGGGGATGTGGCTTAGTGGTGGAGAGCCCCTGAGTTCAATCCCTAGTACCAAATATAAAAAAAAAGAGGTGTGTGTGTGTGTGTGTGTGTGTGTGTGTGTGTATCATGGGCATGAGGGTGGGGGAGAGAAAAAGAAAGAGGGGGTGGGGGGAGGGAGGGAGAGAGAGAGAGAGAGAGAGAGAGAGAGAGAGATCCATCTATGAAAACAAAGCCTTTATCTTATGTACTTCAATTTCTAAAGCTTTATATAGTGTTTAAGTATGTATCTTCCATGTCCAATATTTAAGTGAACTTATTCTTTAATTCTTTCAACAAGTATTTGTTGAGTCTCTGCCATAAGTTGGTATTATACTAAACTCTGGCAATAAAATAGGAAGCAAGACAAATCTCAAGGAACATAGACTACTGTGGAAAGAAATTTGGGCACCCAAATTCCCATGTCTCATCACTAATCTTCAATGTGACTCCATTTGGATGTAGAGGTGTTAAAGAGGTAAGGTTAATGAGATCATAAAGTTAAGGTCCTACTCCAGTAACACTGGGGTACTTACAGTTTGTGGAAGCAATATAAGGAATGTCTATGAAGAAGAAAATCATGAGATTAGACAATGAGAAGGTAGCCATCTACAATCCGAGGAAAGAGGCCCAGAGAAACTAACCCCTCAAAGACCTCCAACTTAAATTTCTTGCTCCAAGTGGGAAACCTGTTTCTATCTTTAGTCACCTATCTGTAGTATTTTGTTACCATAGTAGTATTTCTAGTATTTTTGTTGCTTTGGAAAACTAATACATAGCCCATAATTGAGTAAGTGGGAGAAAAGCAGGATCCTGCAGTCTGCTGAATGTGTTGAGATTTGAGTTATTATTCTTCACAATATAATATAAAGCCATAGAAAAAATTAAGAGGTATATCAATAATTTTTGCTTTGAAAAACTACTCTGAAATATTAGTTTGTAGGAAAGCAAGAAGGAATTTTAGAGATCAACAGTTGGTTAGTTATTAAGATACAGAATTGTTAATTACTTTTTGCCACTAAATGGCAAAAAACAGACAAGTCTTTATTTCTTAAATAAAGTATTTCTTTAAAATATATTAGGGCTTAATACAGCCTCAATAAAATAATTTCAAACAATATTCACATATAAAATAATAATTTAGAGATATGGTATATATATTTATTAAGAAAAATCAAAGAATAACAAATTTAGTAGTAAACAACGAGAAAAGGAATAAGACCCTAACCAATGTTCTGTTGACTAAATTGTTTTATATAATAACATTACAATTGTGATTAATAAATATATTTAAATAAATGTAACTTATCTCTGTTTATCATATAATATATGTCAAACCGCATTACATGAAATGAGTTAATGAAATAAACTTACAGAGTTTGGCATATAGTAAATTCTCGGTGAAAGTGGTGCCTTTTATGTCTTTTTAGATTTCTTATCAGTTTGTATTGAATCTTCTGGAGTTTGTACATTATTTATTCCTTTTAATTCCTTCTAAGACTTTACAGTGATAATAGTATCCCAGGTTGCCAGTGATAATTTAGAGAACTCACTAATCATCTACAACAAAACTGTTTTTGAAATAAATTCACTAGTAAGGTAGGATCATAATAAATATAAATAGAAATCTTTTGAGAAACCTTTATTATAAATATTAATCAATCACTACTTCCATGCTTTAGCACCTCCATTCTGCAGTGAAGAGTATATGGAACATTAGAAAATCAGTCATTATTAAAACAGCAGCTTTAAGTCTTTAAAAGCCATGTGACCCCACATTGAAAATAACAGAATTATCATATATGAATAACCCAAGTAAATGAGTCATTTGGGAATGCCAAAATTGTTTTCTGAATGATAATATAGGAAGAAAAAAAGCATTTGAAAAAATTAGCTAATTACAATAGAAGAAATCATGCAATTGTCTGGCCACAACCCTTCTCTCTTTTCTCAGAAGAGACAGGACTAAATATCCTTAAGAGTTCCTGATAGCATCTGGATTTGAGTAATGGAAAATTAGATCACCCATAAATGATAACAGATAAAGCCTTCCTCATAAATCCAATTAAAATTGACAGATCAGGGTAAGTGTACCTTCTAGATTATTATTACAGAAATAGAGCAAAATTTTATTTGTTTTACAGCATGATCATTTACATGTCTCATGCCAAGGATGTGGGGTCTGGGCAAATATGCTTTGGACTGTATACTTGTCTCAATTTTAAAACAGCTCTCAAATGTTCTTTAAATCCAATGCTAGTCCTTAAAGATCTTTCGTTGTAAATAACATGTGTTTGTGTGAGTGCACCCATATACACACATGCAGGCATTTGCATGCACAAGCCAGGAAAAAATATGCACCAGGATAAACATATTTTGTTTTCCACCAAAATTGTATGTCTAGGTAAGTTGCTTGAAATAGCCTGCAACTTCAGCTTTGACACTTTGTCATTGTTTATAACTTATCCATGTGTACAAATCCCCATCTCGTGGCCCTGATATTTTTTTCTTTTAATATCCAAGAAAAAAATATAACTGAGTTTAGTTGTCACTTTACATTGACTGAACTGTTGTTTTTTTAGGAATAAAAACGAGAACATTTGCCACCATAGTTCATGTCCAATCATATCCAGAATAAATGAGAGATAGAAAGTAAGTATTGAGTGTACAAAAATAAATCTCTTTAGGCAAGGACTATGGTAACCTATGATCTTATAGAAGTAAGCTGATCATTCTGTTATTAAAATATCTAGTCCTTCCAATTATTCTACAAGTAGCCTTAGAGATTACATATTATTCTTTTCTTTTGCATTGCAAGAGCTGAAATGGAATCTAAGGAAACAGATTTACCTTTGGTCCTTCACAACTTAGTAGCTAAGGCCAGATGAATTGAGGTCTCCTGTCCTCAATTTCAGTTTTCACTCTGGTTGAAAAGATCATTTAACCTAGAGGTATTGATTTAAAATTTATGAACATCCATAGAAAATTTCCTTTTCTTCATTTCTAACCTTGGTATCTTTTCACTAAATGCACCCATCATTGTAATTGATTTATATTTCCACAAAGTTTTTCTGATGAACACACATCAACAATAGATAACAACAACAACAAAAAAAATAGATTGATAGAACCATAGCCATTTCCATGATATCACATGAACACAGCCTGCCTGTTTTGAAATACATACTGGGTCTGCGAAATCCTACAATTAAATTCATCGTAAAGGTTTTATTTTTTTCTTAAATTTGTTTTGCTCACTGACATTATGTTCTACAGTGGGAATGTGGGAATGAACAAATTGATTAAAGTAACATTCTGTGATAAAAGAGATGAAACCCAGAAAAATTATTTCTATGATGATTTGTGATCTGATGTACTTTTTATATACTTGTTGCTCATTTTTATGTCTTCTTTGAAGTGATGTCTATTCAAGCCCCTTGTCTATTTTTAATTGTATTTTTCTACTATTACATTATAAGAGTGCTTCATAAATTTGGATTATTAGATATGAAGATTGTATACATTTTCCCATTATGGATGTTACCTTAACTTTTGTTGATTTTTTTTTTCTGTGAAAAGCTTTTCTAGAGATATTTGGTTTTATTTAGTTTTGTTTTTGTAGCTTGAACTTGTGGTATTAAAACTAAAAAAAGATCACTATCAAGGTTAATGTCAAGATCTTCCCCTGTATTCTATCATAGAAGTTTAATGGTGTCAGATCCTACGTTTATGTGTTTTATCCCTTTAGAATTAATTTTTGTAAATATCACTAGGGTCCAATTTGAACTCCTTTTCAAGTGGAGAACCATTTTTCCCTGCATCATTTATTGAAGAGCCTATACTTTTCTGATTGTATTCTTTTCCCTTGGTACCCTTGATGAAAATTAGCTGACCACATATGTTTGGATTTATTTCTTGATCTGCTTTCTCATCCATGGTTTTATGTTTACATTTTTCAACCTTTAACATATTGTTTTGATATCTATAGCCTTGGGGTATAATTTAAAATGTGGAAGTGGGATGCACCCACCTTTGTGTTTTTATTCTTCTCAGTATTGCTTAAGCTGTTAGAAGTTTTGTGGGCCTACACAATTTTAGGATTTTTTTATATTTATATGAAGAATACTATTGGAATTTTGATAAATGTTGCATTACATATGTATATTATTTTCTGTAGTATGAAAAAGGGGGATTATCAAACACAAAAAGAGAATAAAATAATGGCTACAAGGGGCAGGATGAGAAGGAAATGGGGAGATAGAAGTCAAAGGATAAATAAGTCCTCAAATTGGAAAAAAAATCTTTTTGAAATATACTTGATAATTTTATTCAGCTCATAGAATTTGACAGAATCGAACAGAACTGGGTTTGATTAACTATCATTTTAAGTAGGAATGCTTCAGTATTCTAATCTGTTTTGTTTGGCACTCATTATATTTTTAATGTAGTTTCAAATAGCAAAAATTTTTAAAGTCTGTATTTAAAATAAACTCAAATAATACGCTAAAAAAGCAAAGTTTTCTTCTTAAGTGTTGCTTCAATGATATTTAAGGGAAAGAAAGCCTTGAAAAGAATCAAATATTATATATCTAACTGACAAAAGAATTCATAATTCAATGCTGACCTAAAATTCTGTTGATTACAAAGTACTGAAGTAATAAATAAAGTACAGAAATACCCAATGGTTGATATTATTAAAAACTCTGTTACTTTAAGCTAAGATGAGGAAGGGCTACCCTTTAGCATGAGTGAACTGGCGGTATACGAGTGTGATGGGTAATATTATGTATCAGCTTCATTTGGCCCTGGTACTCAAATCTTTTATTAAACACCAGACTGGATATTGCTGTGAAGGTTGTTATTTTAGATGTGATTAATTTTTAAATCTATGGATTTTACAAAAAGCAGGATATCCTCCACATTTATCAGGGGGATCATTTAATCAGTTGAAGAACTTAACAAAAACTAGATTGAGGTCCACGAGGAAGACTGAATTCTGCCACCAGACTCCCCTCACAGTCCAGCTATAATACAATACAACTCTAGATCTCCAGCCTATGATCCTACTTTGCAGATTTTGGATTTGCCACCTTCCACAGCTGCATGAGACAATTTCTTAAAAATCTGTGTGTATGTGTGTGTGTTGCTCCCATCTGTATTGTATAAGGATGTTTTAGTGAGTGATAGACCACATATATGATGATGATCCAGAAAATTATAACAGAGCGGACAAATTCCTATGGACTAGTGATATCATAGCTATTATAATATTTTACTGCAATTCATTGCTCATGTTTATGGTGATACTGGAGTAAACACTCACTCTGCTGCCAGTTGCATACATTTAGCACATACAATTATGTATAGTATATAACACCTGATAATGATAATAAACAACCTATGTTACTGGTTTTTGTATTTTTATATTATACTTTTTATTACTTTAGAGTGTACTTTACTTATAAAAAAATGTTTATGGTAAACTAGTATGACATGTTAGGCCAGCAGCAGCCTCATATAGCTTCATGTTCAGAATGTCTCTTGATTCCATCATTTTCTCTTGTGCTTGATTTAAACTTGCATGGTGTTGTGATTTGGATGTGAAGTGTCCCCCAAGAATTCACACGTGAGACAATGCAAGAAAGTTCAGAGAAAACATGGTTGGGTTGATAATTCACCCAATCAGTAAATTAATCCCCTGATAGGGATTAACTGAGATTAAAGGCTGGTAAGGTGTGGCTGGAGGAGGTGGGATATTGGGGGTGTGGCTTTGGGATATATATTTTGTATCTGGGAGTGGAATATCTCTCTCTGTTGGCCAATCATTATGTGAGTCATGCTCTTCTGCCATGATATGCTGCCTCACCTCATGCCCCAAGGAATTGAACCAGCCTTCTATGGACTAAGACCTCTGAAACCCTAAGCTCTTAAATAAAGCTTTCCTCCTCTAAAATTATTCTGGTGAGGTCATTTAGTCACAGCAATGTAAAGGTTAACGAAAACATGTTGTTTTGTTCATCACGGCCTCTAGGTATACAAAATCTACTGTTAATGTTGCCAGTAAAAGGCATCATTGAGTGGTTGACCTGGACACAGAATTAAAACTGATTTAGCACAATGAAGGTAGAAAATCAGTGATTGTAATTGCTTGCCAGACATATCCCACTTGACCTTAGTTATCATCTTAAAAAAACAAGAACAATGTAATAGAAATCATTAAAGGATCTACTTCATTGAAGTCAATGAGACTAATAAAAATGTGAGAAGAGCCTATACCAAATATGGAGACGACCTAGATTAAACGACCAGGCACACTTTCAGCAACATAAAAATCACAGACAAATCAAAAGTTTATTTTTGATGTTCAAATGCAGATTGGCATCCTTGAAACTACAGGCAGAGCAGTTAGAAGAAAGAGATTAAAGGGACACGAATAGAAAAAGAAGAAATTAATCTATTCCAGTTTGCCAATAACATGATTCTATATTTAGAAGACCCAAAAAATTCCACCAGAAAACTTCTAGAATTCATAAATAAATTCAGCAAAGTAGCAGGATATAAAATTGACACCCATAAATCAAATGTAGTCCTATACATCAGTGATGAATCTACTGAAAGAGATACTAGGAAAACTACCCCATTAACAATAGCATGAAAAAAAAAATATTTGGGAGTCAATCTAACAAAAGAGGTGAAAGTCTTATGTGATAAAAACTATAGAACACTAAAGAAATTAAAGAAGACTTTAGAAGATGCAAAGATCTCCCATGCTCTTAAATAGCAGAACTAAGATTGTCAAAATGGCCATACTACCAAAAGCACTATACAGATTTAATTCAATTTTTATTAAAATCCCATTGACATTCTTCATAAAAACAGAAAAAAGTAGTCGTGAAATTCATTTGGATAAATAAGAGACCCAGAATAGCCAAAGCAATCCTTAGTGAGAACATGAGGCAGGAGGCATCACAGTAACAGACCTGAAGTTATACACAGAGCTATAGTAACAAAAACAGCATGGCATTTGCACCAAAACAGATATGAAGACCAATGCTAGAAAATGGAAGACACAGAGACAAACCCACATAAATACAGTCATTTCATACTACACAAAGGTGCCAAAACCCTACCTTGGAGAAAAGATAGCCTCTTCAACAAATGGTTCTGGGAAAATTGAAAATCCATATGTAGCAAAATGAAATTAAACCCGTATTTCTCACCCTGCACAAAACTCAACTCAAAGTGGATCAAGAACTTAGGCATTAGATCAGAGATCTTGAGTCTAATAGAAGAAAAAGTAGGCTCGAACATACATCACATGGGCTTATGTACTTACTTCCTTGACAAGACTTCTAAAGCACAAGGAGTAAAATCAAGAATTAATGAATAGGATGGAATCAAACTAAAAATCTTCTTCACAACAAAGGAAACAATAAAAAATGTGAAGAAAGAGCCTACAGAATGGGAGAAAATCATTGTCACCTGTACTTCAGATTGAATGCTAATCTCCAGGATACAAAAAGAATTAAAAAAAACTTAACACCAAAAAACCAAATAACCCAATCAATAAATGGACTAAGGAACTGAACATACACTTCATAGAAGAAGAAATAGTATCAGTCAACAAATGTATGACAAAATGTTCAACATCTCTAGCAATTAGAGATCACTGAAAATCAGCATACTACAGTGATGCAGCCACATCAATGCTTATAGCCACTCATTTCACGATAACTAAACTATGGAACCAACCGAGGTGCTCCTGAAGGGATGAATGGATAAAGAAAATGTGGTTACATACACAATGGAATATTACTCAGCGATAAAGAAAAATGAAATAATGACATTTGCAGATAAATGGATGGAACAAGAGAACATCATGCTAAGTGAAATAAGCCAATCCTCCCAAAAAAAGGCCCAGTGTTTTCTCTGATATGCACATGCTAATTCATAATTAGGGAAGGTTAAGGAAGAACAGAAAAACATTGAATTAGACAAAGAATAATGAAGGGACGGGAGGGAGAATTGGAATAGGAAAAATAGTAGAATGAAGTGGACATTTCTATGTGTACATATATGATCGCACGACCAATGTAATTCTATAACATGTAAAACCAGAAGAATGAGAAGTTATACTCCATATATGTCAAAATACATTCTACTATTATGTATAACTAATTAGAACAAATGAAAATATATAAAAATATGAAATACAGGATTGGGTCTGACCAACACATTGAATTCACTGCTAGCTCTGAGTAGTTTAAATGATTCAAAAAGTTTTATTCATTACATAAAATGAAAGGAGTGATGAGCGCAAGTGATGATGTGTAGGAGGGATCTGAAGAATTTTAGGAAACTGAAGATAAGCTGATCCTTGAGGATAATTACTTGCCACAATAACTCTTCAAATGGATGAAACTTTCCATTTTGTATATGGATCCCTGAAAGTATTTTCATCCACAAAGAGATCAAATCACTGCCAGATTTCAAGGATATGAAAACCAGGATAACATTCTTGCTTGGGGACAAAGTTTCAGGCTACAGATTGAAAACACTGTGATCTGGCACAGTGGGAATGCAAGGTCCACAAGGATCTTCCTTACTGCCAATGTACTACAGGAGTAACATGAACTCCTTAATGACTCAGCTTCTCTTCCAAGATGCCTTCCTGAAATGATGAGCCAGCAAAACAGACAAGCAGTATTTGGAGAATAACACTTTTCAAAATTTTGTTTGTTATTAATAAAGCTCCCAACATCCTCTTTTAAGTGGTTATCAACCTTCCAACATTCAAAATGATATTTCTTTCTCAAAACACCACCTCTGGGATCCAACCCAAGATCAAGGTGTTATAGAACTTGTAAGGTCTATTACTTGAGGAGGACCTTGACCCAGACTATTGCTACAACTAAGGAAAACAATGAGAAGACAAGGATGCAATTGCGGAAGTATTGTGACATCTGTGACTGCATCAATAAAGACACAGGTGAAGTTTGCCGCAGTCTCTGGCTGGGCACAAATCACGAGCCTCCACACAGCTTGTAGATTCAAACAGCAATTCTTTATTCCCGAACTCACACCGGCCATCTACAAACACGCTCTGGGGGAATCCACGTTCTCTGCCCAAATCCACTCTCTCCCAAATCCACTACTCTGCCAAAATCCACTCCGCATGGGCTTCTGTCTCCCAAAATATACTGTCTGACCCTAAGCACTCAAGAGGAACTCAGCAGCAGGATACTCGCTATTCTAAAGGGGGAACACCCTAATCTCCTATTATGCTAAACTGCCCTATTCTAAAGGGGGAACACCCTAATCTCCTATTATGCTAAACCGCCCTATTCTAAAGGGGGAACACCCTAAACACGGATCCTGCCCTGGTCCTTGAGCAAGGTCACCTTTCAGAAGTCCTTCCACTAAACAGCATGGGAGTAAGCTGGCAAGGAATTTGTCATACCTACTTGGCTGATGGCTCCCAGCATCTCCCCCCTTCTGATTAATTAAACAACAAGTAATGTGGCTTAAGGACCGTGCCTGGTAGGTTGTCCAGTTCAACATATGGCTCTTACCCGTCATTGGAAAACTGACCTTTAGGCGTCAGCCTCCTGTCTTAGGTTGATACCACTGCAACTGGATCATACCCGTCACTGACTACCGGTCCAGCATACAGCCATACTTGTGGATAGGTCTATGCACCAGTGGGGGGGTGAGGTTCTTTGCCTCACCTCTGTTGGCCCCCAAATTTGGCCTTGGTGCCAGTGGGGGAGTGAGGTTAATGTGGCTTAAGGACCGCGCCTGGTAGGTTGTCCAATTCAACATATGGTTCTTACCCATCATCGGAAAACTGACCTTTAGGCAACTGACCTTTAGGCGTCAGCCTCCTGTCTTAGGTTGATACCACTGCAATTGGATCATACCCGTCACTGACTGCCGGTCCAGCATATAGCCATTGGCCCCCAAATTTAGACCATCACTAGCAGAAGGGAGGAGGATACAGAAATGCCACGACACCAAGCCAATTGACAGTTCCTTTGGGAAAATTGCATCATTGGTGACACCATCAGCAAAGATCACTGGTGACACCATCAGCAAAGATATGCCAGCATTACCACAATTTGCTGCACTAAACGTAGTTACATAGTCCAGGCAAGTTCTGTAAGCAGTTCAAAGGGGAGGAATCTATCAATCTGTCCGTCTCTTCCCAAAGTCCGTTTCCTCCCAAAGTAAGTTGACTTCTTGATTGAGCATACTTGTTGAGTTATATTCATTGGGATGAAGATAGGAATTCTGGCAATGATGCTAAAAAGACATTATCCTGAAAAGAATTATTAAATATAATGAAAAGGAAAGGTGAAAGTAAACAAACAGATCTGTTAACCTACTTAAAAAACAATCCTTAACAGCTGTTTACCTGATTTAAATTAGTAAACAAGCAGATCTGTTAACCACCTTTAAAAACAATCTTTAACAGCTGTTTACCTAATTTAAATTAAGCCATTTAAATCACATGAATAAAAAAAAATAATAATAATAATTTGGATCCATTTTTCATGAGCGCTCCTCATATATGAAATATGGACATACGCACACACAGACATATAACACAAAACACAAATGTGCAAACAAATGTACAACACATAAGATAATAATAAAGGCCTTGTAGCTTTACCTAGGTGAAATCTCCATTGCAATGTTTAAAAACTCTATAGTCAAAAAATAAAACTGATCAGAAAAACATTAACCTAGGTTTGTATGAGCTCAAAAAATAAAAATAGAACCTTATGATGTGGAAAAATGCAATAATAAAATAGATATTGAAAAAAGCATCCTGGTTAATCACTGTTGCAGATGTAAGAATGGCCAAGCTGGAGTTCTGGATATCAGCTGTTGTGGATTTGAGTCAAATCATCTTCTTTTCGATCTGTAGAAATCGTTTTGGTTAGTCTTTCTGGAATCCAAATCGGCTGCTGTTCTCCCTGTGGAAACACGCAAACAGAGCCCCGACTCCAGACAATCACTGGGTCTGGACCTTTCCATTGTCCTGTTAGAATATATTTCCAAAGAACTTTAGGCTTATGCACATTTTTTGGATACATATGCCTTTCTGCAGCACTAAGTCCTGATGAATCCAAATTTAAAAAGTTTAGAGTAAAAAGCGTTATTTTAAGTTTATCTTTGGGGGATATATACCCCTTTCCAATTCCCTTTTTTTGTTTTAGTAAGTACGTTTTAATAGTTTGATGAGCTCTTTCAACTATGCCTTGTCCCTGTGGATTGTATGGAATTCCTGTTATATGAGTAATACCAAGTGATGAGCAAAATTGTTTAAAAGAGGTAGAGGTATAGCCAGGACCGTTATCGGTTTTTAACTGTTTAGGAACGCCCACAGTGGCAAAATTTTGTAAGCAATGAGCTATAACATCTTTAGTTTTTTCTCCGGCATGAAGGGAGCCCATCAAATATCCAGAAGAAGTATCAATTGTAACATGTAAATATTTTAATTTTCCAAATTCTGGCAAGTGTGTGACGTCCATCTGCCAAATATGGTTAGGTATCAGTCCTCTAGGATTGACTCCAAGATTAACTTGTGGTAAAAAGGTCACACAATTTTGACATTGTTTTATTATATGTCTGGCTTGTTCCTTAGTTATTTTAAAACGCTTTTGTAAAGTATTAGCATTAACATGGAATGTTTTATGAAAATTCGTAGCTTCTTCTAGTGTAGAGAAAATATGTATGTCATGTGTAGTTTTATCTGCTAAATCATTGCCCAAACTAAGGGCTCCAGGCAATCCTATATGTGCTCTAATATGTCCTATAAAGAATGGATCTTTTCTGTCCCAGATTAGACTTTGTATAGTGGAAAACAAAGAGAAAACAGTAGAAGAAGGGGAAATCCTACCAGCATCTTCAAGAGATACTATAGCATTAACTACATACTGACTATCAGAAAATAAATTAAATACAGAATCTTTAAACATTAAAAAGGCTTGTAAAACTGCATTAAGCTCTACCTTTTGAGCTGATTGTTTGGGTACTAAAAATGTAAAAGTTTGATCAGGGGTAACTACTGCTCCTGTACAATTATTTGACCCATCAGTGAATATATTTGGAGCATTCATGATAGGGGTTTTTCTTGTCATTTTTGGAAAAACTACAGGATGCTTAGACCAAAAAGACAACAAAGGATTAGATGGTAAGTGATTATCAAATGAAACATTAGATTTACACATGATTATTGCCCAAGTATTTAACTCATTAGTTAACTCATCAATTTGATCCATAGTGTATGGAGTAATAATTTTATTGGGAGAAATTCCAAACACTCCCTTTGCTGCTTTTATTCCTTTGAGTATTAATTGTCCTACAGCCTCAGGATACCTAGTAAGAATAGTGTTAGGAGAATAAGATAAATGTATCCACAATAATGGACCTTCTTGCCAAAATACTCCTGTAGGAATATTTTTTGTTGGTAGTACAATAAATAATAAAGGCAAACTTATATCAATTCTATCCAAATGTATATTTTCCATATATGTTTCAATAATTTTTATTGCCTTTCTTGCTTCAGGCGTTAACATTCGGGGTGAATTTGGATCTGATGGACCTTTTAGAATATCAAATAAAAGTCCCAACTCTCCTGTTGGTATGCCTAGATAAGGCCTTATCCAATTTAGGTCTCCCAATAACTTTTGAAAGTCGTTAAGTGACTTGAGTTGATCTACTCGTATTTGAATTTTTGGTGGACGGACCATGGTTGAGGATAATAGAACTCCTAAATAATTAATTGGAAAATTTAATTGTACTTTATCTATTGCTATCTCTAGATTATAATTTTTTAATAAGTTTGTAAGTGTGGCATAACATTCCAGCAATATGTTTTTATCTTTATGTGCCAATAATACATCATCCATATAGTGAAATATTTGTAGTTCAGGATTTTATTTCTAAGTGGCTGGATTGCTTTATTAACATATATTTGACACATAGTTGGACTGTTAGCCATCCCTTGAGGGAGTACTTTCCATTCATATCTCTGATCAGGACCTTCATGATTTAATGCAGGGATAGTAAATTCAAAACGTGGACTATCCTCGGGATGAATTGGAATTGAAAAAAAACAATCTTTAATATCTATGGCAAAAACATGCCAGGTTTTTGGCAAAGCAGACAATTGAGGAATCCCTGATTGAGCAGGTCCCATAATAACCATTTCATTATTAATGGCTCTTAAATCTTGCAATAATCTCCATTTACCAGATTTCTTTTTAATGACAAAAATGGGAGTATTATGGGGAGATATGGAAGGTTGTATATGTCCTTCCGCTAATTGTTGTTTGACCAGATCATGGGCTACTTGTATCTTTTCTTTAGTCAGGGGCCACTGAGGAACCCACACTGGTCTTTCTGATTTCCAAGTAATTTTTATTGTCTCAGTGGCCCTTTCTGAAAATCCAAACCATGTCTGTCTGTTCCTTGATCTATTTGAATTGGTGCTGCTATACCTTGTCCTCGCTTTCCTAATCTTTTTTCTTTCCTAAAACCTTGTCTAGCCCTAGTAGTGGGCGCATTAGGATTGATGTTATTTGTTAACGTCAAACCTAATTGATCTAGGACATCTCGTCCCCATAAATTTATAGGAAGATGATCCAATACATAGGGCTGTATAGTTCCCTCACATCCTTCAGGATCCTTCCAATCTAATATCATTGCACTTCTATGGGGATTAGTAGCCACTCCTAGGCCTCGGAGCGTTTGAGTGGCTTCTTGTAATGGCCAATGTTTTGGCCATTCCTTACTAGATATGATGCTAAGGTCTGCACCTGTGTCCAGTAGCCCATTAAAGTCGTGTCCTTGAATATTTAGTTTTAACATTAGGCGAAAATCTAAATTTAAAGACAACATAGCCCAATCTACACCTGTGGAGCCTAATCCCCTGGAACCTCTTTTTACACTATGACTAGGAAATTTATTATGTAGGCTGGGTATTATTAACAACTGTGCTATTCTATCTCCAGGTGAAATTACTGATCTACCTCTTGGAGAACTAGCTATAATTTTTATTTCACCTACATAATCGGGATCAATTACCCCAGGACTTATCATAAGTCCTTTTAATGTAGATGAACCACGTCCCAATAATAAGCCTACTGTCCCTTGGGGAAGAGGTCCTTTTATTCCTGTGGGAATGATTTGAACTCCCATCTCTGGAGTTAGTACTGCTCTGGCAGAGGCGCAGATGTCCAACCCTGCGCTCCCTCGGGTTTGTCTGATGAGGGAGTTAATGGACAATGTGTCCTGGGCACTACTCTGATGGTGTTGCTGGGTTCCTCCACTGCCCCGTATATTTGTGGTTGTGGGCCCCAGAGCATTGGGCCCCGCTGTCCGTTTTTTGGCAATGGAGCCTGATGCCTTTCTCCATGATATCGTGGGTAAATACCTGGTCCTTGTCCGTTTTTTGATAAGGGAGTACCCTCTATGGTGGTTTGAGAACGGCATTCATTAGCCCAATGTCTCCCTCTACGGCATCGTGGGCAAATACCCGGTATTCTATTTCTTTGATACCTAGTTTTGTTAAATCCTCCTCCTATGGGGCAACTCCTTTTAAAATGTCCTGTTTGTTCACAATCATAGCATGTTTTTGGCCTGGCATCTAAAGCCTGTTGTACTGCAGCTGCCAAGACTTTCCCTTGTTCATTAATATCTCTACATAATTTAATATATGTGTTTAAATCTTCATGTCTCCATGGTCTAATAACCTCTCTGCAGCAACGATTTGCTTGGTCATAAGCCAGTTGTTTTATTAATGGCATTGCTTGTTCCGTATCCCCAAATATTTTGGCAGCCGTTTGAATTAGCCTATCTACAAAGTCAGCGTAAGGTTCATTAGCTCTCTGTATTACCTTAGATAGCTGACCTTGTAAATCTCCATGTCCTTGTAAAGTCTTCCATGCCCTAACTGCATCTGCAGCAATTTGTGCATATATAGCAGGATCATATTCAATTTGTTGCCGCTGACCCTCATAAGGTCCTTTCCCTAGTAACATTTCTAGATTTCTTTGAGGGTAACCGGCTGCTGCATTTCGCCTAGCTGTCTCTGCTCAAAATTCCTCATTGGCAACCTTCCATAACAAATATTGTCCTCCATTTAGCACAGATTTACACATGCTAGCCCAATCTGCTGGCGTCATGTCCAAGTTAGTAATGGACTCGACCATGCTCACCGTGAAGGGAGCTTGGGGACCATTGGTTGTTACAGCCTCTTTTAACTGCTTCACTGTTTTAAAATCTAAAGCACGGTGAATTCGCTGCCCTCCTGCCTGCTCAAGTACAGGGCATGCTAATCTTCGAGGTCCTGTCTCAGGATCCCAATTATCAACTACGGGGTTTGAGGGCCACTCAGCTGTCTCTATCGGTGGGGCTGTTGGTTGAATTAAACCCTCTTGTGATAAAACGGAGTTAGTAACAGCCTCCTGTTGTGGCCTTTTTCCTAACAACCCCTTTTCCTTTAAATTTTCTTCCTCTGTCTGACTAGCTAGAGAGACCTTCTCTTTTGCTTGATTTAAAATGTCTTTCTCCATGGTCTGAACCTCTAACAATTTACTTAACATCTTTTCAGTTTGTTTTAATCTACTATAAAGATAACGCAACCCAATAAGATAACACAAAACAAAACCGAAACTGAATGAAGCAAAAACGGAATAAAAAATCGTTGTATCAATTTTCTCTTCCTCAGGGCCGACAAACTTCAAGCCTTTAGTCAACCATTTTTTCCAGTTTGCCTGAGAAATTTCTAGGGATAGGCAGCTTGAAAGAAAAACAAAATAAATCAAAAGAAGAACACATTGTTTTTTGAAATGGTCACCCATTCTCTCGCCTTCCCTCAGGGGCGAGCAATTTCACTTACCTTCAAGTTTCAGACGTTCCGCGTACAAGCCACCAGATGCCGCAGTCTCTGGCTGGGCACAAATCACGAGCCTCCACACAGCTTGTAGATTCAAACAGCAATTCTTTATTCCCGAACTCACACCGGCCATCTACAAACACGCTCTGGGGGAATCCACGTTCTCTGCCCAAATCCACTCTCTCCCAAATCCACTACTCTGCCAAAATCCACTCCGCATGGGCTTCTGTCTCCCAAAATATACTGTCTGACCCTAAGCACTCAAGAGGAACTCAGCAGCAGGATACGCCCTATTCTAAAGGGGGAACACCCTAATCTCCTATTATGCTAAACCGCCCTATTCTAAAGGGGGAACACCCTAAACACGGATCCTGCCCTGGTCCTTGAGCAAGGTCACCTTTCAGAAGTCCTTCCACTAGACAGCATGGGAGTAAGCTGGCAAGGAATTTGTCATACCTACTTGGCTGATGGCTCCCAGCAAAGTTTGTCCATGACTTCAAAGTATTTGCCAAAGATGAGGAAGTTGAAAAAATCAACCTGGCTGTTGTTGAGATGGCAAACACCTTTAACTCTGTTATGGATGAGGATGGGCATTTAGGCTCTCCTAAAGCTGGTTCCTGAGGAATTGCCTAATGAGGAGGGGATAGAAGTGGAGCAGGAATACAGAGATGAAGAAAAGACAAAAGGAAAGGAATTTTTGTAGAAGAAAAAGAACTTGTTAAGATTCACAATGAAGGGTTTAGCAGTAACTTTTGCAGTACTTAACAAGTCCCTTTAAAGCTGAAAATACAAACCCCCAAATCTGCATGTATTCATTCACAGAAAGAATGTGTATCATCTGCTTACAAGCCAACATGATGAAAAGCAACAAGAAGAAGATGCAGCAAACCACCATGGACTTATTTGTGAAGAGACACCTCTTCCAGAAGACCCTTAGGCAGGTCCTTTGTGGGGTATTTCAGAAGAAGACATTGTAATCACAGGAAATGACAGCTCCATATGTGTTGTTGCTCCTGAACACCTTCCAGTAGGGCATGATGTGGGGGTGGAAGCCAGTGATATTAAAGATCCTGACCCCATGTAGGCCTAGGATAATGTCTGTGTTCATGTTTTATTTTTAACAAAATTCTAAAAGTAAAAAATAAATAATTTTACAGTGTACAAAGTGTTTGTGTTTTAAGATGATGTTATTACAGAAGAGTCCAAAAATTAAAATATAAAGTTTATAAAGTAAAAACTTACAGTAAGTTATGATTAGTTTATTATGAAAATTTTTTAAAAATAAATCTGGAGAAGTACATGTAAAGCTCACAGTAGTGTACACTATTTCACAATTATTGACCACTCACTCACTAATGCAGAGCCCTTCTAGTCTATCAAGCTCCACTCATCACATAAGTGTCCTATACTGATGTATCACTTTCTATATTTTGTACTGCAAATTTTTACAGTACCTTTCCTATGTTTAGATATGTTTAGATATACAAACACCATTTTTTAATAATTTCCTAAAGCATTTAGTACAGTAATATTTCGTATAGGTTTTTAAGTCTAGGAACAATAGGCTATACCACGTTGGTTTGTAACAGGCTTAACACTTAGGTTTGTGTATGTATACTCAGTGATATTTGCACAATAAATCACTTAAGAAGCATTTCCCCAAAGTGAATCTATCATTAAGGGATGCATGACTGTACCTCTGTGTGTGTATGTATGTGTTTGTGGATGATATGTGTGTGTGTGTGTGTGTGTGTGTGTGTGCATGTATGTAGTGCCCTGAGGGGAATTTTCAGCAGTGATGTTCAAAAATATTTGTAGTATAATTTGTCTATAACAGACAATATAAAACTTAACTATCTGTTAACAATATAATGAATATATATGCAATAGTATAGTCATACCATGAAATGCAATATAGATTTTTAAAAAATGAAGAAACAACAGCTGTACAATGGCACAGAGGAACCCTAACATAGGATTGTTCAGCACAAGATATCAAATACAATTTGTGTGTGTGTGTGTGTGTGTGTATTTAACAGTATATTTCTACTATTAAATTAAACAGTATATCATATAAAGTGGTTTTGTATGAATACTTGTAAAAACAAGTTATTATTTCAGATATATGCAGAACAAAGGGGCAAAAGTGCAAAGACATTGAGGAAATGCTGACCATGAAATAATTGTTGTAAATACATTCAAAGAAATAAACAGAGGTTGTAATTAAGAAAAGGCTTACAGGAAACTTTTGGGATACTGATGATTCTTGTTTGTTAAAGTGGATGAAATTAAATTGATGTTAAGTTCAAAATAATACTTTTAATAAATTGTACAATTATGTTCTATGTACTTTTTTGAAACAAAAATTCTAAAATGTCATGAACTTGGGTGGGTAAATTTGGTAAGCAATTTGAAATAGTTCTTTAAACTTATTACACTTCAAACCTAGATAGTTTTCTCAAGTCTTAAGACAATTCAATTGTTTACTTTCCTATGAATATAGCTTACAGTAAGAGCATTGAAGACCCCAAAAGTTTCTAAAAGTGGTCATGGAACAGAAAAGGTATAGTAACTTTGTTTATGCTTAGAACCATATCTTAACGCCAAGTTTTATGAAAAGATGAAAGCCTGTTTTATGAAGACCATTTCAGTAGTGAACATTCTTCCAAATTAAAAATTACCAATTCCTGTCAAGGTGCCATCATGAATTTACACAATGAGGTACTTCCTCTTCTGAAAACATGCATAAGCATATAAATTTCAGAAAAAAAAAATTGAAAAAAAGAAAAAGGTTGACAAGTCATAATAGAATTTTAAAATATTCAAAATAAACCTATCCACAATAATAATCAGAACTTTCCAAAAAATAAAATGAAATAACATAATAAAGGGCTTGTTTGAAAAAAATAAGGTTTTATAATCTTTACAGTACAAAACGAAATATTAAATTTGGTGTTTATTTTTAATAGATGGTCCTAAGTTCCCTAAAGTCTTTTGGGAAGTGAAGAAAATCTTTAAAAATGATTATTGTTTCTAACTGGACCCATGCAAATGTATGATTAAATGTCTTAAAGCCAGACTCATTATTTTATAAGCAAAAAGAATAAAACTTTTCAGTGCTTTAGAAATGATTTCTACCCACACCTACTGTAAGATTTCTTTTTCCTGTTTAAGTACTTTAGTGAAATTTTCAGGGTCATTTTATGGCAGTGCTTAAAGAGCTTCATAAATGGAGTAGGTATCCCCACTCTCCCTAAACAATGCACAAACACATACTTCTTATTTCTTTGTTTACCCTTAGAGCTGATAGTTAATAGAAAAGATGGTAAATAACTTGAAAGTGAATGAAATAAATTATGATTATTAAACAGCATGATTCAATAGTGAAATGACTTTGTTTTTCCTCTTCTTTATTCAACAGCCATCTCCAAGAGTCCACACTCTGCAACTGTCACAATATAAAGAATACCAAGACTTAAATGAGTTCTGGCTGGAAACAAGCTCACCATTTACTTTTACTTGAAAACCACAAAATGACAAGTTATTTTAAAAATGAGAACTATCAATTCAATTCTGGCTTAAATCAAACCCTCCTTTACAACAGCATTTAAAACCAAACCATGCATAACTAAAGAATGTATTCTAAAAATACAGAAGATATTGTAATTGTATATTGTAATTGTGATCTTGAGAAGGTCTCCTACAGTACATGAAAAAATCATAGAAACATATTTTTATGTTCTGTCATTAAATTTATTGCATCTGTGCTAATCTGGGCTACTTGATTATACAGAAGCGTAAATGCAGAGAGTG
Source organism: Callospermophilus lateralis (assembly GCF_048772815.1). Taxonomy (NCBI): domain Eukaryota; kingdom Metazoa; phylum Chordata; class Mammalia; order Rodentia; family Sciuridae; genus Callospermophilus; species Callospermophilus lateralis. The sequence continues at coordinate 1,249,863 of NW_027510158.1, read as the reverse complement.
TAGTGATGAGGAGAAATGATTTTGTAGCTACAGAATTCAAAATAGTTGTTTTTTTGGACCAAAAATCTGCTTCATTATTTTATCAACAAGGAGAAGATAGCATATATTTCTAGAAAGTAGCCTACACCAGAATGGTTTGTAACTTGGGGTGATCCAGTTGTCCATGCCCCCAAACCACAAAACATGTATCAAGTCAGGAGAAATTCCGGTTATCATAACTACTGCCATCTACTGGTATCACTGGCATCTAGTGAGTAGAGGCAGGGAATGATGTTAAACATTTTCCAGTGCTTGCGGCAATCCCCCAAACAAGTACCTGGCCCAAAATGTCAAAAGAGTCTAGGTTGAGAAATATCTCAACAAATTTGCCAAGTTTAATACATCTCATACTGATTTGAAAACCATCACTAATGATCAGTTTTAGTTGTCAAGGTGCTCCAGTCTTAAGCCAGTTTAATTCAAATAGAGAATCAATTATAGGCCAATTTAGCAAGTTTTTATTATTCATATGTCCTGTTTTTAAGTGTCCCTGACTGACTTCCTTCAGAAATTACAAAATGCTCTCATTAGTTCTTTTCTTTAGATCTTGGGTACTGTCTTGCCTAAAATTTCTCATGCCTAGACAGTAACAATATGAAATATGAATATGGCTTTACTCATTATCAAGAAAAATGTGAATTTATATTTTATCTTTTGTTAATAACAATCTCGTTTATACCACTGAATAAAAACAGGCTTATTAACTAACACAGCTTTACAATAGTACTCTTCCCAACACTCCTGAATGTTCAAAATACCAGTCAGAGGGCATGAAAGAAGAGTGTAAATCAATCTACATAACCGAATAATAAGGTATCACAATCAATCTCCACCTTTCTCCTTCCAAACTAATTCCATACACATTATTATATTTCTTCAAATATTAGAAGTTGAAGTTTAAAAACTAAGGAAAGCACATAATTATAAAAGAAGAATTAAAAGCAATGTCATTTCTAAAAATTCTGGCTGAGGATGGATTCCATTACATCCAAGCCAAAATTAACCATCTAAAAGATTTTTTAACAATCCTATTATCTATTCTTGATACTAGGTAGTTTTCTTTCATTTTCTTGTGGTTATTTGTTTTTGTTCTGGTTTTTCCTCAAAAGGAGCCAAGACTTCCAGAATTTATGTTTCTGCTTGGAAGAACTCTGGGACCTCAAAAGCAAATACTGGAAACCCTGTAAAATCCTCTCAGGTATATACCCTTAGAAAGGTCAAGGGGAAAGAATGTCATAAAAGGCTTTTAAAATCATTTTCCTCTCTAGTCAGAGAACAGCAGAAGTGTACAGGGCAAGAGGGGCTGCCCCATCCAACATTCTTGCACTCACTTCAAATAGCACTGACCTACCTGTAAATAATCTCTCCAATGCTCTATGCAACTATAAACTAGGTTTAGTTATTGCTTCTTTGGGTTGTGTTCTGTGAGAATTAAGTGCTTTTTGATCAATGAATAGAAGCTGAGATAGAAACTAGAAATAAGGAAAAGAAACTCTTTGCCTTTAAATAGAAGTGGCTCCAGTTTCCATTTACAAGCTTGAAGGGTTGTTGTACATATTAAAACTGCTGCAAAGCTTCATCCATGGTCACAGAAATCCCTCCTCCTTCTTTCCCAGTCCCCACCCCCGTTGACACTGAAGATGTCAGATCCCAGGGAAACAACAGTTAGGAAAGGATGCATTTCATAGCTTGTATTAGAAAAGGCTGGCAACCCCATCTCTGCATAAAATAGCACTAAAGTGAGTCACAATGCCGGAAGCTGTGCCTTCTGCTTCTCTTTATCCAGATCTAATTCATCTCTAGCGAAAATACTAAATAATATTCCATAGTTTTGCCCATGTATATGACATGTCAATTCTTCTAATCCCTCGTTTGCTCTAGATAATTTTAAGCTTTAACTATCAGTGTACCACGCTAGAAGGAAAAAAATTCAGTTAACAAGATGACAGTGTTATCTAGGTATTTGGCATCAATATTAGCAAGAGTCTGTCATTTGACAATTATTTCCCTAGCACACCAGACGGTAAAGAAAATGTTTTCATTCATCCGCAAATGACTAACATTTTATTGACATTTCAAAATGCGGCTGCATACTATTGCACTTTCAATCCGAGCTGGTTTTAAGAATTAAGCTGAATACTAATAACATCAGCAACTCCTGCTGCAAATCTCTTGGTTAACTGCTGAGCTTGGAGTGTTAGTTTAGCAGGGAAGTGTTGTTGGTTAGGGGCTCTTAGATCTATCAGTCAGTCTGGGTGGTCACAGGCGATGGGAAGCCTTCCCTTTTCCCACACGTCCTTATGCATGGCGATAAAAATCACTCTGAGTACCACTACTACCAAGCAAAACTACTCCTTGCCTGCCTCATAAAGAGCTCGAGCTCGGGAGGAAGCCGGATGCTGACCCCTGCAGAGATTATTGCTATGGTGCGCTTTGCCAAAGGATCCTGCTAGCGTTATGAAAAACGAGCGTTATGTGCTAGGCAGCTATATTGTTTAAGAGGAGAAGGACTGGGGTGAGGCGAAGAATATCTTTTTGAAACACTACTAAAGGCAGAGGGGTGGGGGAGGAAAATAATTAAGGAGGGGCTAATTTATTTTTAACTACTTGTTTCTCTCCACTTGGGTCCTCTGCTTCCCGAACTCCTCGCTGAACAAGATTGATCGGCAGAACTGCTATGGACTCCAGCGTCAGTTCTTTCATTGATTTGTAAATGGCCCGGAATAGCTAAAGGATCTTGAATCTGAGTTCAAGAAGGAAAGGAAAGAAAGCGGGAGGAGTAGGGGTCGGTTTCCTGTCTGGTACCCCATTCTGCCCTGGGCCAGGACGGCGGCTTGCAACAGCCTAGTGAAGCAGCATAGGGACTGCGGCTTGAAGAGCGGAGATTGCAGCTCTGTGCCCCCTGAAATGAAAGCTTGTTCCAACCCGGTTTTGAGGTTGTTAAAAAATATAACTCTGCCCTGCCTAGATTCGGATGAGCTGATCATTTCGCCTGATAGACGCAAACGGGTTAAACTGTTAAACTGCCTCTTACATAACAGGACTGACTGGCTCTACACAATTAAAACACTTGATTGCAGTCTCTTTCCAACACTGCGTCCCAGCACGGCCCGCCCTGTCCCTCCCAGCGCGCCTGCCTGCCGCGTGCACACAAGCTCTGCGCTGGCGCCCCGCGCGTACTACTCGCTGTCACACACACACACACACACACACACGCGGGTACACACGTTTGCTCTCTCCCACTCTCTACCACACACACGCGCGCGCACACACACACGACACACGTGTGTGTATCAAGACGCCTAGAGAAGGGCAGGCGTCCTCCAATCCATATGGGCTGACCAGACAGACTCGCCAGCTGCTCTACCGCAAGGCCTTGCACCCCTTCGTACCCCCAGAAAAAAAAAAAAAAATCGGCGCCCTGCCACACCGTCCCTTCAAATTCCAGAAAAGGAGTAAAAAGAAAACTAGTTAGCAGCTTCTCAACTGTAGCGCGAGACCACCCAGGCAAGATTAAAAACAAAACAGTAACAAAAACCAACTCACAGTCTTCGGCGTCATGATGGCACCGACCCCAACTTAGAAGACTTAAAACTTACGGTGCCTCAGGAGATAAAACGCACCGAAGAGGGGAAGGAAAGCGCCCCTCAGCTCTCTCCACCCCAGCCCCGGCACACTTTTCTAGAAAAGCATCCCTCTAGCGCTTACGACAGTGAGGGAAACCTTCCGTCTATGTGCATCTCTTTCCTCCTCAGTTTGCACAATTGTGATATACCTCCTCCGAGTTTTGTTTTTCGTTTTCTTTCTTTTCTTTTTCTTTTCAATCTTTTTTTTCCCCTTTCGTTTCCCCCCGTCCCTGCACCATCCTCAATCCCCGGGCGGGGTTGCTAAGGAAATGGCCGCTTGGCAACGCGCGCGAGCCCGGGGGCGGCGGCCGCCGCTGCGCCCGGCGCTGCTTCTGCCTCTGCTGCCGCTGCTACTGCTGCTGCGATTGCAGCCACCGCCTCTCGCCCTGCCGCCGCCGCCGCCGCCGCCGCCGCCGCCGCCGCCGCCGCCGCCCCTCCTCCCTCACTCGCCGGCGCGCTAGCCTCCTCGCTAGATGGTGTGCGAGCCGCCCGAGAATTAGACACACTCCGGACTCGGCCAAAAGCAACCGAGAGGAGGTGTAGTGTGGCGCCAGGGGGTGGGAGGGGAGGGAGGGAGGAAAAGTGAAGAGGAGGAGGAGGAGGAGGAGAGACAGAAAAAAGAAACAACACCCGACAACTGGGGGGGGGGGGGGAGAAAGAAAGAAAAGAAACCCACCCACCCACTCAAAAAAAAGAAAAAAAAAATCTGTGGCCCGCCGCCTGGTTCCCGGGAAGACTCGCCAGCACCAGGGGGTGGGGGAGTGCGAGCTGAAAGCTGCTGGAGAGTGAGCAGCCCTAGCAGGGATGGACATGATGCTGTTGGTGCAGGGTGCTTGTTGCTGGAACCAGTGGCTGGCGGTGGTGCTCCTCAGCCTGTGCTGCCTGCTACCCTCCTGCCTCCCCGCTGGACAGAGTGTGGACTTCCCCTGGGCGACCCTGGACAACATGATGGTCAGAAAAGGGGACATGGCGGTGCTTAGGTAGGAAGAACGGCTTTCTTTTCTTACTTGTCTCAGTCTCTCTCTCTCTCTCTCTCTCTCCACCTTCTTTACCTTCTTTTAAACTGAACAGTAATACTGGGGGTACTCACTAATCAAAAGACCACATCTCAAAAAATCCCGGTGCTGATTCTTCCCAGAATCCAAGCCTGTTTTTTTTTTTTTTTTTTTTTTTTTTTTTTTTTTTTTTTTTTTTGCCGGGGCAGGTAGTAAGCTAGACTTAGGATGCTAAAGCACTTTGCTGGGAATCCAAGTAGCCCGGGGTTGAGTGAAGTGTCAGGTTTGGAAGGAGGAGCAGGTGCCACTTTGAAACTCAATTCACAAGGTCTCTGTTTTACTGTCATGGGGTACTCTTGGAGAGTATGACAAGTTTATCAGGTTTGTTTCTATTTTACTCTAGCCTAAGCGACTTTGTCAAAGTGCTGGCTCTCTGCTCCATTTATTTTTCCCTCTCACTTGGACACTCAGGCTCAATTTTTCTCCCTCTTTAGCTGTCTTTCTTTCTTCTGGTTTCTCTCTTCTCTTTTTTCCTTCCTCTCTTTTACCATTTTCTCCACCTCGGTCTTACTCTTTGCTCTGTATTGCCTTCTTTCATCCGGTTTCTATTTTTCTGCTTCCTCCCCTTTTAATCTCCTCCACTTTTATTTCTTATCCACTTGTTTAACCCTATCCCCTCCTTTCTTCACCCTTCCCTTTCCCTTAATTTTTCATTCTTATTAGTGTCCTCACTCTGTGCCTTGTCTTTCCTCTTTGATTCCCATTTCCCACATCCTTCTCCCCGTGCTCTTCCCCACCCATGTCACACCCACATGCATGTTCCCGCTTTCCCCCTAAGTACCAATTCTCACCCTCATAAATCTTAGTTTTATAAATGCACTCCTTCACATGCTCTTTCATATCCTAGCACACATGGGCACTTCTGTACTCTACCGACCCCTCTCATGTTCAGATTCTTGCTGTTTAAAACACATACACTCCTCTGCTCCACACACTGTCACTCATACGTGTGTACACACTATCTCCCCCGACCCCCTCCTGCCTTCTAACCCTCCCCAACCTGCTGCCACCTCTTCTTCCAACCTTTCTCCCTCCTTCTGGTCTTCAATTTTACTTCTCCCCCAATCCCTTCTTCTCGTTTCTCTGAGCTTAAATGTTGAAATGGTTTGTCATTAATGAACATCCTAGCCTGGTTTTATCCCTAAGCAACATTACAGAATGAGCTTCTGGAAACATTTCCTTTCCTGTGAAAATACAAATTTATGATCAGTAGTGCCTGAATCTAAACAAGGCTAAATGCTCTATTCCTTCATTTCCCATTGCCCTCCCTTCTCCCCTGACACCCCCATCTGACATATACCTCAAATCTTCCTGAAAGATATTCTTTCTCTCCACTGGGTGGTAGGTGGCTTATAAGTGTAGGTTACACAAATTCAGGGTACATGGCTTGTGAGAAGTGAAAGAAATTGGTATATATTTCTGTTTGAATCATGCAACATATTTTAAATTTAATGATGTGGGTGTGGTATATGGCTTATACATCTTGAAACATGAATCCCAATTTTCAGAGTGCTATTATAATTTCTAATATACACTAATTTATGTTTTAACAATATGTTATCTTTGTTATGAATACTGTTGTATATACAAAAGTAACAAGTTTTCAAATTACACATAGTAAAATAACTTCATTGTTGGTCTTAACATTGTCACATAGAGAATATAATTTAAACACATAATTACTTTTTATATTGTTTCTTTTAGAAGTTTGAATAACAGTGATAAAGACAAAATACTATCTTCAGGGGCTGAAAACACATATCATGGGAGCTGCAATATGTATGTCTGTAGTGGCATATTGCTTATGTGTGGAAAGCAGTACCATTTTCAACCTAAGGGATTTGGTAGATGGCTTATCTTTTCACCATATTACTTGGCATTTTTTTTTCCTAATGAACAATCCATCAAATACTATGGTTAATTACAATAGCTAGAGCCACATTCTGCTTCCAGGAGAACTCATTACTTCCAACAGTGAAGCTTTCCTGACATGTGGGGACAATATCTTTCCAATGTTGTTGGTTTGGTGCAGTCCTTGTTTACTTTCTGAGCAGTGTACCTCATCCATTTATATGCTCTATCCTGAGTTTTGTAATATCTTTAGGAAAATTTTGACTTTTAAAACTTTTTAAAGCAAATAGAATCTCTGTCTCAATGATGTTTTGAACCAATTATATTTTACTTTTTTGATGAACAATCATTTTTTGTAATGTGAAACAAAAATCTTATCTGCATTACCTTCTACTCAAAGCAATTTGTTCATATTAATTTATCTAGGATGTATCCAATTGTTCAATTTTTTACATTGCCCAAAGGTTTAAAAATAATTAAACCTATTTATTTACAACAAATTTTATCTCTATTAAAACAACTTTAAGTAATATCAGATATTTTTCTTGACTTTTGCATTTGGTATTGTCTTTGTTCAAGACCAAAACATGTATGGCCTAAGGACTCATATAGTGTGGGCAACTTAAGTGCCATATTTTTCATCAGGAATAAACTTACAGAGTTATAGTATGATTTTTTTTTTTTTACTGGTATGCTCAGCATCATATTTGGCATTAACCTGTAACTCATTAGAAAGCAAACCAAAAATCTACCCTCCAAATATACACCCCCTTCCCATCAAAGTAGATGAATCCAGTGTAAGAGAATATTTAACTGAATTACAAGATGTTATTTATCAAGGTTTACGCAATATATTGTTTTTATTGTAGCATGTTCCCCAAAGTGTCTAATAAAAAACAAATGGCGGCATAAGAGTTATCAAATAACTTTAAGTGGTAAAGGCCTTAAAGTGCAAGCCTGCCAGTCAGTGACTCTGTTGCTTGTGGTTACATTAATGAAACAGAAGTTTAAAGGTCAAATGATACATTTTCATCTTCTAAGTGCCAGAATGTCTGTTTTTAAGAAGAGAATCAGGAAAAACAAAACTTTCCTTAAGTGGAGCTACAGCTCAAAGGAAATTCATTCTGTGATCTACTAACTTTATCATGCAAATAATATAATCTGTTAAATTTGAATAGAGAATTTATAGTGAAATTCCATTTAAAAATTTCAACATCTTTATTATTTTAACTTTGTCCTTTAAGGTTAGTCAATAATATTTTTCATTGATAAATCTCTGAAGAATTCTCTTGAACTATTTGGACCTTCTTGATAAAATATTTCATGGTGAATATACTCAATGTAATAATATATACTTTCCTTGCCTAAACTTTAGATTTAAGTAAATTCATGAGAGTCTAAATTAGGACATTAATTTTATATAAACAGAGCATTTCCATTAACCAATTAAATATTGACTTTGATCACTACCTCATGTAATACATGTAGTATTTTATTTATAACAAAACTTGTTAAGCTTTGTGTGGACACATCAACTTTTTTATAGTTTTCATGTTGCATTTATACTGCATAGAAGATATGAGTTACTTTGTCAGTGGATGACAGCAGAGAACAGAAGATGGTAGAACCACATTGGTTCTATTTTAGGAACCAGAGTGTGTAGAACTGAGGAGTGGGGCAAACATTACTTTGGAAAAGTATGTAAATTTTAGATGACTTTTTTGTTACATAGAATGTTGACATTACTGTACTGTCAATCAGTTGCTTTATTGTTACCCTATTAACATATACTGTTGTATAAACAAGTTGAAAATGGTTAACATTCTTTGGAAACAACACTGTGAACATCCTCATTTATATCCTCCTTGTGCCTGCAGATTTTTTAATTACATGTCATTTTTAAGCTAAATTTTTCAATCTGTTTCTCATTCAAACCCTTCTGTATGAATTTTGTGCATTTTTAGCCATCTTCCTGATAGGAATTCAAAATATCCTATTATCTGCTTGTCATGCTTTAATCAAAGGAAGGAAGAGAGATTCTTTACTTAAATGTGATATCTTCTTTTACTTTAGCAAAACTGAACACAACTCTGTAATTTTAATGCACTGAATTTGAATGGAAATTGTATGATATCCTACTATGATATTGTAATAAGTGGAAGCATTTTGCTTACAGCCTAGAACACAGTTCTAGGAAACATTTTCATTGGAATATACAAAACTTTTTCAAGTATATTTCTAAATGGATATGACAATTATTTATTATTTCTCAGCATGTTTGATCAATACATTTTGCCAAAAGTCTAAACTGTATTAATTATTATTGGTTTGAATGCATACTATTGGCTATAGTAACTTAAATGATTTATGTATAAAAATGCAGAATTACTTATTGCAGTAAAAATGCATTATGCTGTACTTGGGGAATATCATTAGAAAGTATTTCATTGTTGAGTTGTTCCTACACGTGGATACTTTGCATATTCCAAGTAAACTTTTTAATGTGGCACAGTGGTTTTTCAGAACTATTCTGTAGTATGATGTATTGCCAAGTATATTAATATACAGCCTTTATTAATTAAGTAACAACATAATATTTTTAACCTTTCTAGATAAATTTATATTTGCCATTGGATATTTAGACCATTTTAAATTTATTTATTCATTTTTGATACCAGAAATTGAGCCCAAGGGTGCTTAACAACTAAGCCATATCTTCAGCCCTCTTTTATTTTTTATTTAGAGTCAGGGTTCACTAAGTTGCTTAGGACCTCACTAAGTTGTTGAGGCTGGCTTTGAACTTATGGTTTTCCTGCCTCAGCCCCCCAAGCCTCTGGGATTACAGACATGCATCATGCACATAGTTCAATTTTTTTTCTTAATTCACAATCATTGAAAAGTTCATTTTGTTATATAAATCTTTGCACCAAAACATGTTAATATGCTACTTATTTTGAATAGATTGGTTTTGTAATTGAACTGCTTCATGAAATAAGTTAATTCTGTAACACTTGACTTCTAAAGAATTTAGAAATTGGTCATATCATGGTATGTGTCAGCCAGTTGTGGGCCTTTTGTACTGGTGTATCCTTTATCATTCAGCTGTTCTAAGTGTCTGGGAATAGGAGATGGAGCTAGCACCTCAGGATGTGTTTCCCAGGCTTCTATGTCAGCTGTGTTCTGTTTTTGACTGGTTAATGGAAATTATTTTGGGAAGGAGGGAGAGCATTATAAAGTGAAAAATCTAGGGTATTTCCCCTTTCCTCTCTTTCATTGTTTTAGGCAGTGTCCAGGACCATATCCAGCTCCCACTAGAAGCCTTTTGTGCTAGCTTCCAACTGATAGCTAGCTCTTGGACTTGTGTTTACTGCCTTATCCTTTTATTCCTTCAATTTAGGAGTACTTGTGGCTTCCTGCTGTTACTACACACTGTGTTATCTCACCAATCTGTTTGGTTCTCAAAAATTCTATCCCCTTTGTAATAAATTCCCTGTATTAAATTGCCTTTGTTTTAAATATACTGAATGGTTTAAATGTTTCTTGCAGAGCAATGATTGATACATAGTGAAAAATAATAGTTTCAGTGATTTTAATTATGTTTGATTGAATGACTACTTCCCCCTGGTAATACAAATGTTGCTTGTTGGGGATGGATGTAATACTTATTTAAGAAGAAATGCATAGAAGTTGAACAATAACATCAGGGTTTATCACAAAGAAGAAAGATGGATACATTGTGGGTTTGTTTTTCCCCATACCCAGATTATGGTGAGAATAATAAGCCAAATATATAAATATTTAACATAAAATTGAGCAAATTCAGTAGAAAAAGATAAATTTTGGATGGAAAATTAAGTTAGTGAATCTATATTGATAAAATTTAATAGGGCTCTATTATTGCTTTTGACAAAATCAAAAAGATAACTGGGACTACGCCCTGCTTGTGGATATGAGATCAGAATGCTAAGACAATTCCTGTAGTATTGCCATGAGGATCAAGAGGAATTCAAAGTTTTTCTTTTATTTAGTTTAATACCTGAGAAGCTAATCAAAGTTTCTTGTTTCTTATAAGGTATATGATCTTAGCAATGCTCTTGATTCAATTATTTGACTGTTGTAGGCTCTAGTCTCTCAAACTATAGAATTCTCTAGTTAGAAATAAGATCTTTCATCATATCTTCCTTCAGAATGAAAGAAATTAAGACATTGTAGACATTACATGATATGACTTACATGAAGAGCTATGAGAAGTTTCAAAAGTGATTATTGTTGCAGGAATTACTTAAGAGTGTTTTTTTAATTCTCCCCCTTAATGAAGGACTAGAGGGTGTAGTGACCAGTGACCTTCCATCCACTTCTGTAGAACACTTTGTGAAAGACAACTGTTTTTCAAGTTGCTGTCTCGTTTCAATATAAGCAATTACTATCAAATCGTACTTTTGGTACATTTCTCCATAATTTTTTAGGAAAATGTTAATTTAAAATCATCATTGATTAAATGACTTTCAGAGATACTTTAGAAAAGATTTCTGAATTAGGAGGAAAATTAAATTCTTGATGTCTGCCATTCCATCTCTCAAAGCTTTGGTGATCCATTAAAGTTCATCATTGACATTTTTCCTTTAGTATATATACTTAGATATATAGAAATTAAAAATTATTGCTCTTTTTTTTCCTACAAACATCATCTTACCTATCCATATAGACATCATCTTACATGTCCATGTAGACATCATCAAAAATGTTTCAAATTAACTCATGAAAACAAGGACTTTCTATACTACCACAAAGTAAGAATTAGGAATTTTCGGCAAAGGCATAATAATTATCAAATTATATTTCCATACTATAGTAATTTCGGGATGAAAAGTGCTATAATTAATAAGATTCTGAAGAAATTCGTAGTTTGGGATGTTTTGCTAAAATATACTTCCTGTCCTTTGCTATATTTTGATTAGAAAAAATATTTTCATTTTTAAGTATCATGACTCTTTTGTATCTAGGGCCTTAGCATAATATCTTGAACACAGGAAGACAATGCCTACTATTCTTTTTTTAATTAGAGAATCAATGGAAGTATAAGGAGAGGAATAAAACAATTTGTTCCTTGTTGTTTCACATTTTAATAATTATAATACCATTAATACTTAATTGGAGCTTCATGTTTATAGAGAAATTTTTAAATTATATCTGTGCACCAAAAGTTTCTTGAGTAATTCCTGCAAAAGTCTTAGAAGATCAAGACATAGACATTAAAAAAATACAGTGCCTTTAGATTGCAAGAAACAGTATGTTAGAGGGTCCTGAAGAAAATATGCTGAATATCAACAGTATTTGAAAAATAAAATGTACTAGAATGTAAAATAAAAAACATTGCATATAATAAAGGAAAATATTGTTTGATTAACCTTTTACTTTGTTTGTATTTATGTCTGCCTGTGTGTATGTGCTGCTAAGACTTGAGATGTTTCTTACAGGGACTTCAACAGAACTTTAAAACATAGTGGTCCATGAACTCCCATTTTACCCCAATTACAGATTGCAGAATTACATTGGTTGCACTTGAATCTAATGTATGAAATATGATATGTCAAGAGCTTTGTAATGTTTTGAACAATCAATAACCAAAAATAACTAAAAAAAACATAGTGGTCCAGTTGCAGATTTTGAGATGTTGATATAATTTCAAAATCCAAGATTTTAAATTATATAGGAGGGCTTTTGCTCTTTGCAATTATAATAATCAGGTAATAGAAACAGTTCAAAATAGTGAAATGTCTGTTGTGACCTCCTAATAATTTCTGTGTTTCTACCTCAATGCATGAAACCTCCTCTTTCTTTCTCTTAAAGCTTCAATTAAAATGAAACCAGTGAAGATAATGAAGGTAGAAAGAATTGGCTGTTGCTACAGATGAATAACTCTGAATTATGAAAAGTAGCTACACACCGAAACCAGAGCAGAATTTTGTGTTATTCCAACCTCAACCATTCTCCAGAGATTGGCTAACAGTACTTTATAATCCACAGGGTATTGATACTAGCTTAAAGAATTTTAATGTGGCCATGAGGTTTTGATTTATAATGTTGAGGAGGTTATCTATTAGCATAGTGGTTTCTGAGCCATATCAAGTTCTGAGTCCTGACAGAGGACCTTTGATGCTCTTAAGCATCTAGCTAGCATGGAAACTGGTCACTTAATCACATTCTCTAAGAAAAGTAGAATAGAGGAAAGAGGAATTTGGCAATGTTGCCCACATTAAGTGTTTATCTTCTGACTAGAAGCCAATATATTGTAGTTTCCAAATAGCTAGTAATTTGCTCGATGTATGGAAGATGTGTACAACCAATTTTAGTTCAGAGCTCAACTGTTCTTTACTGAAGTTCACAAGTCATTTGGACATAGGTCCAGTGCCTATGCTCATGCTACATTATTGGATTTTTGTTCTGTTTTGTATTTTTTTTTATTTTTTTTAAAGCTGAAGCTACTCCCATAAAACTTTTAATGGTTCTGGATTACTTAAAGGGTCATGGAAAATGTATGTTCTCTTGTCTTCAGAAAACCCTTTCCCCTCATGCAACTTAATTAAATTTATGTATAATAAATGGATTTAAGAGATAGAGTAAATGTAAACGCTATAATAAGACATTGTATATTCCCTCCAATAATATCACATCCTATGGTACAGGGATATTAAAAGAATAAATCAAAGGAATCATAAAGTTTTCCTAATCTTCAAAACAGAATGTTTCTTCCAGGAGAACATATTTAGATATATTTGATTCACATGTAATCTTTTTTTAAAAAATTAATATCTTGGGTAATTGATCAGTTGAATAGAAAATGACAATTCTGCTGCCTCCCATAGTGTTTGGCCCATTATGACTACTGAAACTCAGAAAGCAGAACGAAGAAATGGAAGAAGAGAGGAAATGTTATACTGTATGAGTGACTTATAAAAACATTTAAAAGTTTAAATATTAGGAATAGCATAGAATTAAGCCCATAAATTGTGCTATATGCAAGTATAATAAGAGAACATTTGTTTATTTAAAATAATTAATTAAATAATGGACATTATCCTAAGCCTGTGTTCTTACTATGATGATATGAGGTACACTGTATAAATTGCAACTCTGAAATTGTGTCTTTCACTCAGGTATATATCTTCATTTCAATTTAGCGTTCATTTATGATAATTTTATATATTGGCCTGCATTGAGGTCAGGGGATATGTTTTGCAATATGTTCACAAAAGGAAATTTTTATATAAATCTTCAAATAATGGGATGCTTCTTTATCATTGATCAATACTTTTGCTCATACATGAGTAATATGAGATAATAGATATAAAGTGTTAAGAGATATGAAGATTTGCTTTTTCTTATGCACAGTTTTTCACTTGTTATTGCTTAGTTTTACTGAAATTGGTCATCCTTTGAGGTGTGCAGAATAGCAGTGACCAGATTTTGCACACCTGCTTCCTTATTTAACTGGATTTCTGACCTTGAACAAATGCCTTATCTCGGTAGAACTATGAGCATTATATGAAATATTGCCTATGAAAGACTATCAGTATATAATGCATAGTAAATACTAAATTTATATCAGCCAACAATTTTGGGCTGCTTCTCTTCTAATCTCAATCTGAAGTTTATTGATACATCTTACCTACTAATGTGAGTATATTTTGGTCCCATTTAACTCAGTGTACCAATTATTTGTGTCCCTCTGTAAAATATTCACCAAATATATATTTTACATTTTAAAGATTATATTTGATACATTTACTTGCTTTTGTTGTTTTTAACCCAATAAAAAATGAAATGACTCAAAATAGAATTTGAAATACACCTATGAAATGTTAGCTATTAGAGTGTAGAATCAGGCATGAAAATGCAATGGAACCATAAACTTTATGCTCAGCAGACTGATGGTGATTTGATTTCTTGCCAGTATTAAGAGAGGACAGTAACCTGGTGGTCACATGAAATGTAAAAAGCATAAAGGTGAAACAAAAAGACTCAGAAAAGAACAAATAAGAGATTAGAAAGTATGATACAATTCAATGAAGGAGTCAGAGGGTAAAGATTAACATTTGTGAAAGTTTCAAAGAAGATTTTATAACTGGTGATAATATTGGAATAGTAGATAAGAAAATTAGAAATTTTTAAAAAATAGCTAACTCTGGACTCTGTGTAGGCTAGCAAATAATTATCCTGGATTAGGAACATCCTATGATTCCTTAGATCATCTGTAGGTTAAACTGAAAGTAGTTCATATCAGAGGGAGGATTTACAGGCAAGATCTTTCTTTCTTGCCATTTTAGCCAAAACAATATGCTTAGTACAAGCTCAGAAATTATGTATGAATGCTTGATCTAATTCTGTATATTTTAAAAATGCATAGCCGAATGTTTTATATACATAATGGTGGAGGCATCAACATCTTGACTTAGATCCATCTGGTACTCTTTGAATATCTATATGACACAATTTTGCAATAGTATGTTATGAAGAATTGATTTCCAAGTTTTATAACCACTTAGGCTTGGAAAGGTGATATAACCTGCTCCAGGTAGAATAGGAAATGAGTATATCAGAATTCCAATCAGATTTCCAATCCAGGTCTTCCTATACCAAGTTCAGTGCCTTATCCATTATCTTTTACTTTTATTAAGAAAAATTGGCATAATTGGTAAATTTGTTATTTAGTTAGTTATTAAACATTTATTGAACACTAACTTCACTTTAGCTACTTTTGTGTCTATAGCGATAAAAATCAAGAATATATGTTATATATTGAGGAAAAATATGAAATTGGTTTAAATGAGACTAAGTAGTTTACACATTGAATTAGATGGTCATCAGCATATACTAGGTAAGAAAGAGTGAATTCTTAAAACTATGTATTTCCCCAAAGAAAAACCTCTCATCCAAAAAAAAAATAATCATCTCTATTGATAACAAGCTACTGATAACACAGAGAAAAAAAATAGCTAGTGAACATAATATATAGTTAGTATTATATATTCGCTACTTCAACATTTCCTTGCAACAACATCTAATTTTTCTACTCTAACAGTGGAGGAAAAATCATAGAAGTACCTTTCTGAACTTCATTAGGGGGAGTAAATGCATGTCAGGACTTGGTCCTTGGCCGTGTGTCTCCAAAGCCTGTGTTCATTTTTAAAAGTGACTACATTTTTAGATCTTTTGTATATTGTAATCCTTAACAGAAGGGACAAGCATTGGTTGCTCACTATAGTATTCCAAATCCCCAGTTTCATCATTTGAATGTTAATTCTGATATAACTCTGAACAGTTGAACCACCTTGATTTACTCCTTTGAAGAGGGCTAGGCAGCCGAGAGTGTCGAGTACCATTATTTCCCATAATAGAAAGAAAGATCAAAAAATGCAGGAACCTATGAAAGATGCTTTTACTCCTGTTTCATTAAGCCTGTCAGTCTTTTTTAATTGCTAGAAATGAATAAAATCAAGCATATTAGGCATGTTGTCTTTTTCTGCTAGTTGGTAGGAGTGTATATAGTTTATAATTAGGCAAATATATGGTCTAATTAGAATATGTATGAATGTATGTATATGTGTATATATGTATGTATATATATATACACATGCAAGTATATATACGAGTTGAGTAAAAACTTGTTTCCATCTGATAGTATGTAATTTATTAATATTTTTATTTCATTTTCATGTATTCACCTGCTTTAGACTTTACATGCATACCAAAGAAAAGTGTAAATTTCATGATGGTGTTTTGCTTTAGGTATCCAAAGTGCTCCCCAATAAATGTACAGTTTTTGTTTCATATCATCCTAGAACATTTTTACCCTTTCTAGGCTAATTCTAGCTCTGTCTTTGAATTCCTACAGCCATCATTTTGTGTTTTTTTCTATGAATTTTACAGTCTATTGTTATTGAACTTCAAAGTAATATAACATGATTTTAATTGATGTATATTATTGCAACCCTTAATTCAACCTTGTGTATTATGACTTCTTTAGAAAATTTTTATTAAATTTAGGATCCTTAAACTGATTTTGTTCATTTTTTTGAAAAGTTATATTTCCAACTCGTGATAGTTTTTGCATAGAAAACATGGTCTTTCAGATTTGAACTCATTTTAGCATATATATTTATGGAGTTCCTGTAATACAAAGTTAAAGGAATCATTATAGGTCATTTTATACTAGGTATAATCTGTCTTCTCCCTAATAACTTCTCAGGTTTACCTATTTTTAAAGGAACTTTTGATACTGTGAAGAATAGTGGTCATTTAAACACCTCTCTTCTGCAATGACCATCCCTTCATATTGTTTCTAGTTTGAGGGTTTGTTTTTATAATCATCTGAAATCCTTTGTCTTCATACCATCTTCTCATTAATATCTTTATGCATAGATTTTCCTTCACCTTTATTGTCAATTTTGATATATTCTGAATCCATAATGAGTTTTCTTTCATACAATTTCTTCTAAGTGACACCTTGTTGCCATTGTAATTTCTTTCTTCTAAAATACTACACTTTTCTCAATGTACTTGCTTTATATTTTTTTCTTGCTTGGAGTGATAATATGCAAAGGAAGACTTCATAATTACCACATGATGGTCTATTCGACTGACAAAGCAAACACTATTTGTAATTCTTCTGTAAATGATTCTTCATTGAAATAACACTTCTGTGCTTTCGTCCCTTCATTTCTCAGCTATTTCAATCTTTCTGCTCACAATGGAATGGATGACACTTCTTCTGTGTAAATTGATGAATTTAGTTTCTGACTTATCCTGGGACATTTTAAAAATTCTCCTCATATTTGACACAAATTATCAGTTGATTTCTGCCAGATAATATCTTCACTTTTCTGTGTCATCTAGCTTTGGTAGTAAACAATGTGAATAATATTTATATGGGGAAATTATGAAGATATAAATTTTTGTTACTATTCTGAGGCAGGAGGATCATGAGTTTGAAGGCAGCCTCAACAAGTTAACAAGACCCTAAGCAACTCAGTGAGACCCTGTCTCTAAATAAAATACAAAAAAGGACTGGGGATGTGGCTCCTGAGTTCAATCCTCAGTACAAAAAAAAAGTAATGGTGGCTGAAAATAAGACTTTTTGCAATTGATTAAATAAAATTACTTTAATCTTACTGTGTGTATTGTAATATTTTTCCCATATATATTGTAAAATAGGCTGTCACACATGGGAAGAAGAATTAAGTTTCTATTTGAAAGTGCCAATCAAATAAGTTTAAGAATTAGAAAATTCTGTTGATTATTATGGCTTAACATTGATGATAATTTTTATAGTCCACGAAAATTTATTTAAAATTATAAAGACAGCTCATTAGAGGTTGTCCAAATATTTTGTAAGTTTCTAAGGTATATTTGATACTACATGTTTTAGTTTGAAGAGATAGAGTTCTTAGTTTGGTTTTAAAGAGAAGACATTTTGATTTCTAGGGTCTTCAGTATATATTAGTAGTTAGTGGAAAATTTAATAGTTTATTGAATGATTATATCACGTATCCTTGAAAGCTTGAACTACACTTAACCACTGACTCATTATTCCATAATCAATTGTCATATACTGTAGGATCAAATTAATTCTTAGTTGTTCAACTAAATTGTGCATTTGCATTTCAAGTATTTTCCTTAGAGAAAAATGCAAAGAGGAAGTTTGATGTATTTTAAGATTAAATGGAAATACCGAAACTGATGGACTTTTAGTATCATAAAACTAATTAAGATTAAAGGATAACAAAACTATCTTCTTAATGAAAGAGTCAATTTATTATCTACTTTAAATGATTTTCATTTGGCATCAGCAACTAGGTTGATGGTCAAACAGGCAAACAGCTATCATCAGTCATGCATAATTAGAACATAAAAGATTGAGTGTGCAGAGTAAGTATAACTTAGGCAAAAATTGACATAAAAAGTGTACACAAATTGGTAGTAATGGTGTAAACGACATTTCATCAAGAGAAAATGGAAAACATATTTGTACTAGTTTTTGAAGAGTTGGCAATTGAAAATATAGTTAAAATTGATTCACTTTATTAGTTCATAAGAAATCATTAATGTATTATGTCTTCATATTCTTAGGAAGGACAAAAATACCTAAATTTATTTCTTGAAGTTTTTTCTATCTATAGAAAAATTGAAGTGTTTTCTATTTATACAAAAATTGACTTTTGGTACATTTAAATTTTTTTTCTTTATATTCAAGAGGAGAATTTTTAATGAAGAAATAAAATATTGGCATTTAAATATGATAACTATTGAAAAAATTTCTTTATTATCAAATATGTTATACATGTCAGTAGGCTCTTTATTGTCTGTCATTGAAAATAACCAGTCAATCTGTTTAAATAATTATTACCATAAAACTATGGTTTTTATATACATTATTTTACTTTGGATGATAAGTAATAATAAACATTATAGAACAATGAGTACCAAAGAATAATACTCATTAAAATATATTTGATTACATTTATTCCTTAGTTTTCTATATTTGAAAACCTTCAATTTGAAGTCTTTGTATTTATTAATACAGTGTAAACATTCCTATGAAAGTTGAAATTAGGATATGATGATAACTATGTCTTATAAACTTCAAGTTAAAATCTAAGCATATTTCTTTCATACCTTTGAAATATTGCTTATTTGTTATCTCACTTAAATATCACAACGAGCTTATGAGGAAATCAGAGCAAGTGTTAAAATTCCAGTTTTACAAATGAATAAACACAGGCTTGGATGTTTGAAGACCTTTTCTTGGTTACTAGCAATAAATATGTATTATAAACATCAAAGCTTGGACTGGAACCCAAGATGAGTTCTTACTTTTTATCCCTTGCTTCATATTATAGATTACACAGACATAACTACAGAGTTACAGATTCATTTGATTTTCCAGGTTCACTACAAAGGCTCTTGGTTCCACCTTAGCCTCCCTATTGCTTGTGCCTGTCATAGCTAATGATACCTCTAACTTGCAGAGACTGCTATTTCCATTTTGGGCTCCATTCCTCATCATACTCTGCCCATTTCTACAGAATAGATGTACATTGAGTAAATAGCACAAACATCTAAGAAATGGAATCACATGAGGAGAAAATATATGAGTAATAATGATATAGAAAAAAATGATTTCATCCTAATCTACCAACATACCATTTCCTTTCTCTTCTGTCATTGTCATTTCTCCACTTCCACATAAATAGCTTTTTTTCCCTTCACCCTGAAATCCACCAGGAGAGGATAAATATGTTAATGTTTGAATGATATTTTTATAACATTTTTTTTGGTTATGCTTCTCACTATATCCTCTAAGTAAAAGCCACATCCTATAGTTGTGTCTAGAATCTTTCAAATTTGGGTTGACACAATCAACCACTTTGTGTTTAAGCTTCGACTTAAACTCTTCTAGAATTCTATTGAATTCCAACTGAAATTCATTTGAAATGTTAAATATTAAAATAGTTTAATTCAAACAATTATTTTATACTAATCTTGATACCTGCAGTATATTTTCTTGGGAACAGTTTAAGAAACGCTCTGCCAATTAACAGAGGAAGGAACAGTGAAGTATAGTGTGTCTCTAAAGACAGCCTCTTTGTTTTCAATCACAAATTGCTACCACATAGGTGTGACTTTGGGCAAATTGCTTATCAAATCCTGTGCTAATAGTGCATATTTTATAAATTTGTTTTGAGCATTTGTTCATATAAATTTATATTTTACTTAAAACAATGTCTGGCTCATCATAAATACTTAGTAAATATTAGTATATTACCACATGTTGTTTGTGCATACAGATCATATAGCTTAATCAGTGAGAAAAAGGTTGTAATTAAAAAACATTTTCATACAAATTGGCTCACCAATAGAGAATCAGATCTGGGTTTTGGATGGAACTAAAAATGGAGGATGTCTTTAACTATATAATATAAATAACTATATAAATATAAAATATATAAATAAAATTTAAATGTAGCAAAAGTCAATTTTTCTATAGTTAGAAAAAACTTTACCAAGAAATAAATTTAGGTATTTTTGTCCTTCCTAAGAATATGAAGACATAATACATTAATGATTTCTTATGAACTAATTAAGTGAATAAATTTTAAGTCT
The DNA here is from genome assembly GCF_048772815.1 of Callospermophilus lateralis. Lineage (NCBI taxonomy): Eukaryota > Metazoa > Chordata > Mammalia > Rodentia > Sciuridae > Callospermophilus > Callospermophilus lateralis. The sequence continues at coordinate 1,229,129 of NW_027510158.1, read as the reverse complement.
TTTCCCATTGGGGAAAACATCATTTTAAGCCCTTGGATTTCAGTCAAAGTACTGTGGATTCCTTGACCTCCTAGATGATGTGACTTTTGGCAGTTCACTTAACCTCTCAAAATCAGCTAGTGATAAAAAGAAGGATGTGTCCCTACTTCTTAGGGTTGCTCTGTGGATCAAAAGAGGAAAGTTATAGAAAGCCTTTAGCAGCATATACAATACTTAGTGAATGATTGATAGGTTTTGTTATGGTTTTTGTATTAGTTTTATGTTGTATCTAGTTATTTTTAAAATTTATTTTAAATCAGAAAGGGAACAAATGTATAAATAAATAATGCATGATGAACATTAGAAGACTTACTACTGAGAAGTGAAGAATAAGAACAATAAAAGAGACAAGCAGTAGCAAAAGGTAAACTTTTCCTGCATAGCAGTTTTTCCTAAGAACTATATGCAAGAGTAGTTTTATGTTTATCTCATTATTGTCAAATACCACGTATCAGCCTTCTTCATCTTCCTGGTTTTGAGATTGCCCATCAAATAGACATGATATTTAGCCTTTAGAAGTATATAATGAGATGTATTTTCTCCATGTATAAACTCCCTTTCCACAATAGGCTTGATACAGCAGGAAGCTTCACTGCATCACGGTGATACAATAAAATAGTAAAATAATAAAATTCCTCCTTTCATCATAGATGATACAGAAGTTTTTGTTTTGAGATTTAAATACTAAAAACCACTGATGTAAATCAGGGGGTGATTTTATGAGCCAAAACTTGTCTTCAAATACAGAAAGAATCATTACTGATGGTGCAGGAAAAAGGGTAGTTGAGGAACAAAATAGTAAAGATATTTCAATGTATTAAAGGAGAAGAGCAGAAAAAATCAATACTGAAGAGGGTCTTTGGCCCTGATCACTTGTTGTCTAGACTCAGCCTCATTTCGTCTTCCTTTGATGACCATCTCTTCAGCAGGCGAGCATTTCTTTCCTATCATCAATGATGAGCGTATTCTGAATTAAGGTCTACTGAACTGTACTAGCTTGAATTCTAATCAATGGCTCTTTGTTTTTTAAAAAAAAATATTTTTTAGTTATTAATGAACCTTTATTTTATTTTTTTATATGTGGTTCTGAGAATCGAACCCAATGCCTTATGCATGCTAGGCAAGCACACTTCTACTGAGCTACAACCCCAGCCCCTAGCTCTTTGTTTTTAATGTACTTTCCTAAAGATAATCTTGTAGACTTGGTAAAAGCTGCCAAACTAATGCTGTAAACCTGGGGTTTATAAGACCTCATCATAGAAGGCACTTATTTGATCTTCTCATGGTTCAGATCATGTATAACTACAGGAAAATGAAAACAACTTAAAATGTATGAATAAAACAAGCTTGGATATCAACAGGAAAACATTTTATATAGAGGTACACTTTTTGAAGAGCCTTGATAATTTATTATTCATTGGGATCTTTGGATGAGCTCAATGAAATATGTGGGGAAGATTATAAAATAAAAGAGAGAAAGTAACTCAGGTCATGTATCTATTTAGTAAGGAAATCTAAAAAACAATTTTCTGCTTCTCATGCTTTACTTGTTTCATGAAACCAAAAAAGTGATAGGTGAATTTTAGTGCCTACTTATACATGTTAGTACATTTAGAGATTAATGTAGTTGATTATTTTTCAGTTTTAGGATATTTTCTCATGATTTATTATCCTTTTTTGGGGGGGCGGGGTGTTCCAAGGATTGAACTCAGGGGCATTTGACTACTGAGCCACATCGCTAGCCCTATTTTGTATTTTATTTGGAGACAGGGTTTCACTGAGTTTCTTCGAGCCTCAATTTTGCTGAACTTTGAACTTGTGATTCTCCTGCCTCACCCTCCTGAGCTGCTGGGATTACTGGTATGGGCCACCAAACCTGGCCTATTACCCTTTTTAATTTTTTAAAGTAAAATTAAAAATTAACTTACTTTTTTCCATATTTGCTTTATATTACTTACTTGATCATTTGTTGTCTAGACTCAGCCTCACTTCATCTTCTTTTGATGACCATCTCTTCAAAATGGGAGCATTTCTCTCCTATCCTCAGCGACCAGTGTATTTACTGAATTAAGGGCTACTGAACTTGAACTTATATTAGGTATAATAACTTAGTCATGTAATTGACCTGTGGAATGCAGGGCCATAACTAATTTTATTTCATAAATGTCCATAGCATTTTTATGATTGTTTCTTCTTTCTCTCTGCTCTACTTTCTTCTGACCCTTTTCACTTTAAACTAGTGATAATCAAATATTCTGGAGGTGTGTTTGTTCTTGATAAGCTTAATGAAACCAAGGGAGTCTGACTAATGCTCTGATCCTTGAAGGACTATCATGTATCTCTGAACTTTCATTCCAGATTTTCTGAAACTTGAGCCCGAAGATTTTGTTTTGGGGGTTGTCTGGGTTTTCAATGTTTAGTATTGTCTGTGGCTATTATCTGTGTGATAAAGGTAAATTATTGTCAGATGCCCTCAGAAAGTTAGAATCATCCTCAGTTGAGAATCATCAATCCATACACCAATGACACTTGATTCATGAATTACAGATTTTAAAATCCTGCATGAGTGGCAATTTGGAAAAGATTAAGAATACTGGGAAATATATATTTCTGAAACATTAGCTTCCCCAATTCAAGACTGCAACCTTTTACGTCATCATTTACAAAAACAATGACAAAAATGACCTTTTAGTAATTAGTGATGTTCATTATGTGGTTTTTTTTCCTGCAAAGACTTCAAGGAATTGTATAGGACAATTATAACTAATGTGTGTAACATTTTTATCTTTATACTTTATGAATTTCAAGTATTTGGTCTACAAATCTACAAATGTATAAAAGCAAATATTCTCTCTCCTTCTGTCTCTTTTGTACCTCATCAAGGTTGAAGTTTTGTGAAGGTACTCCATGTAAGTAGCATATTGGCACACCATGTGTAGGAGCCAGATAATCTAAGCTGCAAATCATGTTTCCATTTACACTAGTTTTGTGACCTTGGACATTCATTAGTATTTCTTACCCTCAGTTTTTTCAATGGAAAATGAGATTGATATGTTAACATATTAATGTGGTTGCTGAGAAAAGGACATGAAATTGTGCAAATAATGTATACATAACAATCAAAGAATAATATCCAATTAATATTAGTAGATAAATTAACAAACATGTAAAAGAATATATGTCAGGCACTTTTTCTGGATTCTGAGAATGGAATTGCACAAGACTTTCCCTGGAGAAATTTGAACTTCATGATAAAAAGAAAGACAGTAAACATATGAATAAATTAATAAAAACACCCGGGAAGAGACAATCTCTAGAACCACTGAATTCAGAGAAGATAAAATAAGTTAAGACGCAAGATCATTGAATTGTCATGAGCAGCTAATAAAAAAAGAATTTTCCTATGAACAGGGACACAGTGATTTCTCCTCCTGCCTTAATCTCCCAGAAATTCGGACCAACCAACCAACCAACTGACTGAACACGACGCCACACCACGCCACGGGAAAGGAGGAATGCCCTCTGGGGCTCAGGGGACTGGAGCAGGAAGTGTCCGGCTTGGGGAGGGCAGGGTTGGGGTAGGGGCCGGGGTAAGAAGGGCCTGGCTCAGGGGAAATCTGCCCAAGGCCCATGTCCACTGCCAGGTGTCAGGCTTCAGGCAGCAAGGGGGCCGGACGAGGGGCACAGCTGTTTCCTATAGGGAGCCTGGAGGGCGCCCAGGCCAGCCAAGTTCACTCCGCTGCTCGCTAGAGCTAATAAACAAATTTGGAACAGTAGCAGGTTGCAAAATCAACATAAAAAAATTATTGCTTTCATATACACCAATAATGCATCTACTGAGAAAGAAATAGGGAAAACAATCCCATCTACAGTAGTCTCAAGAAAAAAAAAAAAGAGAGAGAGAGAGTCGGGCATGGGGCATGATGGCACATGCCTGTAATCTGAGCAGCTCAGGAGGCTGAGGCAGGAGAATTGTGAGTTCAGAGGAAGTCTCAGAAACTTATCAAGGGCCTACACAATTTAGCAAGACCCTGTCTCAAAATAAAGTATTAAAAATGGATGGGGATGTGGTTCAGTGATTAAGCACCCCTGGGTCCAATACCTGGTACCAAAAATAAACCAATAAACAAATGAACAATCTAGGAACAAATCTAATCTAGAAAGTGAAAGATCCCTACAATTTAAACTATAGAATATGGCAGAAAGAAATTGAAGAAGACAAGAAAATGAAAGAACCTCCTGCACCCTGTGCAGAAACAATGGGTCCCAAGCCGGCTTGTGGGGAGCGGCCGGACCCAGTCTAGGAGCCCAGGCCAGGGGCAAGCAGGGGAGGGGGTGGTTCCAGGCAGCGCAAGGACCCAAAGAGCACCAGGAGGCACGGGAGGGGCCCAAGCAAGGGGCCCAAGACCCTGGGACAGGGACAGGGTCCTCCAGAAGAGCAGCCTGGGCTCAAGCGAGGAGCCAGGCCCTGGATAGGGAGACCATGTGTGAGGGCCTGGCCGGACTCAAGGACTCAAGGGAAAGGACAGGGCCTGGGAGGCAAGGGCGGGCAGGCCATGGCACCAGGGGAGGTAGGCTCAAGGCCCAGGTTCACTGCCCAGGGTGAGGTGGGGTGGGGTGGGGTGGGGTGGGGGGCGGGGCAGGCTGGGGGAGCAGGGCCCTGGGCCAAGGGCAGGCAAAGGGACCAGGCCAGGGACAGGGCGACCTTGTGCCCTAGGGAGCCTGGAGGGGCCAGGAGGCCAAGCCCGCTAGGGGCGGGCCTGATTCCCTTAAGGCGCCCTGGTCCAGATGAGAATCACTGGACAGAGACCTTGCAAAGGGAGCCTGGCAAGGGAAGGGGGCCTGGAGGAGGGCGACGGCGAAGGCTCGGCTCGGGGTCACGGTGCGTGCAGAGAGGGGTGACAGCCAGGACCCAAGCAAGGAGCCCAGGCAGGAGACAGACCCGAAGGAGGATGATGAACCAAAGCCACCCACCCACCAAGGACCCACTGACCAACCTACCAACCGAACCTCAGCGCCTCACGCGAGAGCTGCAGGCAGGGAAGGGGAGGAAGGGGGCAGCGCAAGTAGCAGGGGACAGTGGGAGGCAGAAGGGACACCGAGGGGAGCGCGCCAGGGGGCCCAAGCAAGGGGCCCCCAGCTGGGACACAATGCCCCGCCACGCGTGACAGGAGGAACGCCATCTGGGGTTCAGGGGACCAGAGCGCAAAGGGTCAGGCTTCCTGAGGGCTGGGTTGTGGTAGGGGGCGGGGTAGGAAGGGTCCAGCACAGTGGAAATCAGCGCAAGGCCCACGTCCACTGCCAGGTGTCAGGCTTTGGACAGCAAGGAGGCCGGGCAAGGGGCACGGCTGTGTTTCCTATAGGGAGCCTGGAGGGCGCCCAGGCCAGCCAAGTCCACTCCACTGCCCGCGGGGAGTGGTTCCTCAGAGAGGGACCAGGAAAACACAAGAGCCAAAGGAGGGCACCATGTGCGGAGACACTGGGTCCCAAGCCGGGGTGTTGGGAGAGGCTGGACACAATCGAGGAGCCCATGCCAGGGGCAAGCAGGGGAGGGGGTGGTTCCGGGCAGCGCAAGGACCCACAGAGCACCAGAAGGCACGGGAGGGGGCCCAAGCAAGGGGCCCGAGACCCTGGGACAGGGACAGGGTCCTCCAGAAGAGCAGCCTGGGCTCAAGCGAGGAGCCAGGCCCTGGAAAGGGAGACCACGTGTGAGGGCCCGGCCGGACTCAAGGACTCAAGGGAAAGGACAGGGCCTGGGAGGCAAGGGCAGGCAGGCCATGGCACCAGGGGAGGTAGGCTCAAGGCCCAGGTCCACTGCCCGGGGTGAGGTGGGGTGGCCTAGGGTGGGGTGGGGGACGGGGCGGGCTGGGGGAGCGGGGCATGGGCCAAGGGCGGGCAAAGGGACCAGGCCAGGGACAGGGCGACCTTGTCCCCTAGGGAGCCTGGAGGGGCCAGGAGGCCAAGCCCACTGCCTTGGAGCAGGGGAGCCTCCTGGCAGAGGGGTCAGGCAAAGGGGTCTGGCAGGGGCAGGGACAGTGCGGGATTCCGTGGGGGTTGAGGGGCGTGGGGCGGAGGGGCAGGGGCCGGGACCCAAGCAAGGAACCCAGGCTAGGGACCTAGTTGGGCCCTCCCGCCCCCCCCCCCCGCCGACCCCCGCCCCCCCCCCCGCCGACCCCCGCCCCCCCCCCCCCCCCCCCCCCCCCCCCGCTTAAGGGCAAAGCAGGGAAGGCCCAGGGCGGGCTGGCGGGTACCACCAGGACAGGGCAGTGCATGGAGGCCAAGGGGAGCAGGGAGGCGGGCCAAGTAAGGGCCCCGTTTTCAAAGCCTAGGGGCGCGCTGAGCCACAAGGGCCAGCACAGGCTCAAGCCAGTAGCCAGGCCACGGAAGGGACGGTGGAGCTGGGGGCTAAGGGCTGGAGCAGGGGGCTCAGGGGTGTGGATAGGGTCAGGGACAGGAGGGAGGTGGTGCCAACAGGGGGAGGGGGGCTCGAGGTCCAGGTCTAAGGCTGGGTGTCAAGGTTCAGGCTGTGGGACCCAGGGCCCAGGGAGAGCAAGGGGCCCAGGCGAGGGGCGGGCCTGTACCCTTAAGGCGCCCTGGCCCAGATGAGAATCATGGGTCAGGGACCTGGCAAAGGGGGCCTGGCAAGGGACGGGGGCCTGGAGGAGGGCGACGGCGAAGGCTCTGCGCGGGGTCACGGTGCGTGCAGAGAGGGGTGACAGCCAGGACCCAAGCAAGGAGCCCAGGCAGGGGATGGACCTAAGGAGGATGACGAACCGAAGCCACCCACCCACCGAGGACTGACTGACTGACCATGCCCTCCCAACCTTTCTTTTAGTTCTTCCTCTCTAGCTTCCACATTAGGAGAGAATACATAGACCCCTTGCCTTTCTGAGTTTGGTTTGTTCGACTTAACATCATGTTCTCGAGTTACTTTTATTTTCCTGAAAATGACATAATTTCATTCTTCTTTATGGCTGTGAAATACACACACACACACACACACACACACACACAATGGAGGCTGTGTGTGTGTGTGTTCATTCATCCATTAATGGACACCTAGACTGGTTCCATATTTTGTCTATTGTGACTTGTGCTGCTATTAACATGGGTATGCATGGATCACTATAGTTGGATGACTAATTCTTTAGGATAAATACTGAGGAGTGGCATAGTTGGGTCATATGGTGGTTCCATTCCTAGTCTTTTGACGAACCTCCATACTGATTTTCATAGAGGTCATACTAATTTACAGTCCTACCAACAGTGGAAAAGTGTTCCTTTTTCTCCACATCCTATCCAGCATTCATTATTGCTTGTATTCTTTGTGACTGCCCTTCTGACTGGAGTTAGTGAAACCACAGTGTAGTTTTGATTTGCATTTTTCCTAATTGCTAATTATGTTGAACATTTTTTTCATATATTTGTTTTTATATTTCTTCTTTTTGAGAAGTATCTATTTAATTTTTTGCCTATTTATTAATTGGGTTATTTGAGGGTGTTGTGTCGTTTTGTTTTTGTTTGAGTTCTTTATATTTTCTATATTTTAATCCTCTGGCAGAAGAGTAGCTAGTAAAGATTTTCTCCTATTCTGTAGGTTCTCTCTTCACATTCTTAATTACTTCCTATGCTGGGCGGAAGCTTTTCAATTTGATGCCATCCTATTTATTAACACTTGGAATTTTTTCCTGAGCTTTAGGAGTCCCATTGAGAAAATCATTACCTGTGCATATATGTCATAATATTGACCCTATATTTTCTTCTAGCTGTTGCATAGTTTCTGGTCTAATTTCTAAGTGTTTGATCCATTTTGAATCAACTTTTGAGCAGGGTGAGAGATCAGATAGTCTCATTCTTCTATATATGAATAGTAAGTTTTTCTAGGATTATTTGCTTAAAAGGCTGTCTTTTCTCCAATGTATGTTTTGGCATCTTTGTCAAAGATGAGATGACAGTGTCCATGTGGGTTTGTCTCTGTATCTTCTACTATGTACCATTTGTCTGTGTCTGTTTCTATGCCAGTACCATGCAGTTTTTGTTGTTATAGTTCTGTAGTGTAATTGAAGTCAGGTATTGTGATGCCCCCATCATTTTTTTTGGCTTAAAATTGCATTTGCTATTCTGTATTTTATTCTTCCAAATAAATTTTAGAATTTTTTTAGTTCTATGAAAAATATCACTGGTATTTTTGTGGAAATTGCATTGAATCTGTACATTGCTTTTGGTAGTAGTGCCATGTTAACAATATTAATTCTGCCTATCCATGAACATGGGAGGTTCTTTCATTTTCTTGTCTTCTTCAATTTCTTTCTGCCATATTCTATAGTTTAAATTGTAGGGATCTTTCACTTTCTAGATTAGATTTGTTCCTAGATTGTTCATTTGTTTATTGGTTTATTTTTGGTACCAGGTATTGGACCCAGGGGTGCTTAATCACTGAACCACATCCCCATCCATTTTTAATACTTTATTTTGAGACAGGGTCTTGCTAAATTGTGTAGGCCCTTGATAAGTTTCTGAGACTTCCTCTGAACTCACAATTCTCCTGCCTCAGCCTCCTGAGCTGCTCAGATTACAGGCATGTGCCATCATGCCCCATGCCCGACTCTCTCTCTCTTTTTTTTTTTCTTGAGACTATTGTAGATGGGATTGTTTTTCCTATTTCTTTCTCTGTAGATGCATTATTGGTGTATATGAAAGCAATGATTTTTTATGTTGATTTTGCAACCTGCTACTGTTCCAAATTTGTTTATTAGCTCTAGCGGTCTTTTGGTAAATCTTTTTGGATCTTCTAAGTATAGGATCATAACATCTGTAAACAGTGATAATTTGACTTCTTCCATTCCTATTTTTATCCCTTTATTTCCTTCTCTTGCCTAATTACTCTGGCTAGAATTTCTAGCATTATAGTGAATAGGAATGGTGATAGTGAACAAGAAATCTGAATATTTTTTAAGCACTTCTCATCTTTTTTCTGCACATCATCCTTCTTTTTTCTGGGATTGTTTATTTTGTTTACTTTGATCCTTCTGTTTCTCTTTCATGTCTTTTTTTTCCATACCTGACAATCTATTTTTGTGGTTTTTTTTTTTTCTTTAAATGATCAGCTTCTGTGACATGTGCAGATAATTGAAGTGCATTTCCTCAGCAATCCTGTGTATCTCTTTCACAAAAGACCTTTATACATAATGACAGGCAGGATCCCTTCTAACATTTGGGACCAGGAACAAGGAACCAGGCTAGGGAATCTCATTTTTGCCAGTGTAAAATGCTTTGTACGCTTCAATTTTATTTATTTATTTTTTTTTGCAGTCCCCATTACCTTACTAGGAGCTCTCTTAAGTTAGAAAAAAGACTAAGCAAACCATTTGCTTAGTTCTTCCATTAGGAGGTGGGTTTTAATCCCTGTTTCTTGAGTCTGTGGGACTCAATGATTGCTTTGACACTTACTTAGAATTTCCTGAACCCAGGTCAGCTCTTACTTACTGTCTCTTAGAATATTTGCTCTGGGGAAAAAAAAATCAGCCAACATGCAAAAATGTCCAACCATCCCAAGACCACCACAGTGGGAAGTTTAGGAAGTGAGAAAGCTTAGGCCTCCACATGGAGAGGCAGTATCAATAGGCAAATACTCTGTTATGGCATGTGTGTCTTTCAGAGGAAACTTGAGAGGAAAAGAAGTAGCAGAATATCTTTAAGGGCTGCCATCTTGAATCAGCAACCTATTACATTCCTAAATAGAATACAATGGGAATGAAGTGGGACCACCACCCCAGATTGAAACCTTTTTGTTGTTGTTGTGTGTCTTTGGCTGCCTGACTGGAAGGCCCCACTCAGGCTTAGATGGCCTTACATTCTGTTATTGACTCAGGTGTTCTTGACTACTCTAATATTAGTCAACCCCAAGGAGTTGTTTTGAACTAAAGCAATCCTTTTAAGAAACAAGTACGAAACAAACACAGGTTAAGAAACACATGAAACCATCCAATTATGGGAATAAGAAATTAAAATTGTACACGTTCAATTCAGAGAAAGAAAACAATCAAGGGGGACTCTCCAAGGAAAAGTTAGTTCTTCATCCAAACAATATACAAACCCCTAGACAGAGAGCCACCAACAGTCCCCTCTTTGGGACCCCTCCTATGCTGTGGGAGCCTTCCTCTCTTGCTTCTCACCAAATTCTCACCCTCCAATATCTGGTACCTCAATTCTTCAGGTAGGTGAAAGAGGAGCCCTTCAGCACTCACATGGCCCTATGCTACAGTAATGGGGCTCACCTTGCTTTTTTAGGTATTTTTAGGGACACTGAGCAAGTGAAGAATATGTCACTTACTCATCTCCTAAAAATCATTATCTGGGGTCAATTCATGCAAAAAAAATACATTATAATGGACTGGGGCTATACCTCAGTGGTAGAGTGCTTGCCTAACATGTGTGAGGCCCTGGGTTCAATCCTCAGCACCACATAAAAATAAATAAATAGAATAAATGTATTGTGGAAAAAATTCTTTAAAAAATGCATTATAATGAATATTCCCAAGGGAGAATGCTAAGCTTCCTAATGTTGTCAGAAGCTGACCACCATCTCCCAGACAGACTTGAGCAGCACAAGGGGCAACATCAGAGAATTGGGTGAAAATGACACAAGATTTTTTTATGCCCAGCATGAGAGCTTCAGAGCCAAGGGCTCAATCTTTCTGTGAATTTGAAGAGTTTGTATTTTTTGCATTGCAGGCACTTTGGGTGGGGGATGGGAGCAGCAACATATTAGCTGTCTTTTTGTTCGAATAGGTTGAGGAGATGAGATAAATCTTTCGGGGGTGAAAGAAATTAAACAAGTATCCTCTCCAGGATGCATGTTAGGGTTCAAAGGCTCTGGTGAGGGAAAGTACCAGCGAATGGCCTGAGATGACTTTTCTATGTGAAGCAAGAAGACTTTTATTAGCTCTGATTGCTTGACATGCTTGTCAGAAGTTTCCTCAGAGATGCAAATAACTCTTATCTGAGAGTTTAGGGGCTTAATTGGCTTCTCTTTCTATTTTTAATGCATGAATCCTGTGGTCTCTAAAGTCTATGGGGCTGACTTTTGGAGGGAAGGGAATAGGAACCTAGTAGAAAAAAATGTTCAAGCCTGAAAAATGTAAAATCAAAGATTGGACAGATCTGACAAGCCAGATGGGAATATTCAGCTTTCCTGGAAAATTTCAACATTTGGTACTTCTTAACAACTGATAGAATTGGAGTATTTGTTGGTCTGTTTGTAAAAACCACTGGTCACAGAGGAGTTAAAGTCAGCAGCAAGGTCATGGGCATCGGAGAAGGTCATTGGGTTGTAGTCTAGTCTCTCTTCCAGAACATTCGGTTTTGGCCTGAGCCTTAAAGATTCCTTGTAGAAGAAACAAAACCTTATGGTTTACCACATCTACTTTTCTTAGAAGTCCATGGATTTTTACTACTTTTATCATCATAATTACTACTGTTGTTATTATTGTTAGTAGAATAAACTTCTTGAACGTTTGCTCTTGCCCAAGTAAATTATCAGAATTATTCTTTCCAATTCACATGTATGTCTCTTCTAAAAGCATTCTGGACGGGAATAGAGATAAAACCAATATCTCCCACTTTATTCATCAAAACAATACACAAACCCCTAGACAGAGAGCCACCAACAGTCCCCTCTTTGGGACCCCTCCTATGCTATAGGAGCTTTCCTCTCTTGCTTCTAATAAAACTGCTACCAAATTTTTGATGGTGTCAAAGCAGCCATGTTGGGCTGATGTCCCACACAAATGTGCCACTGGCCTGCCTCTTAATCTGGCCATGTTCTGATCTGACTCTCTGAAAGGAAGAATTCTAAGCCATGAGTCAGTGATGGCTTAAGAAGGATCAGACACAGCTCCACCAAAGAATCAATAGAGGTCAGGAGATACCATTGCTAAAAATGTTTAAGAACTCCCTCCATCTGAGCAGGCTCACCCAGATTTTCCTCCAGCCCTCTGTTTCCTGTAGCAGTTATTTTCAAACTGTCACAGGTTTGTGAATCTCATTTGGAATTAGCTAAAATCAGATATGAAATTCGGATTAATTGGTTCCAGTGAGGTCCAGAAATAGCATTTGAAATAAGGACCCCAACTAATAAATGAAGATACAAATCAAACAAAAGTAAGCCTTACACAGCCTGAAAAGTTGAGTAGATAAGATAAACAGGGACTAAAAAAAGAAGATATTAACATCTATCCTATTTCATTACAAGAGAGCAGTAGTGAGGACCCCCCAAAAGAGGAACAAATGGTAGGCACCAAAATGATCATCACAAAATAAGAGCCATGTTGGAGGATGACTGGTTGTGCTTAAAAATCAGACTTGGAGAAGATGATCCTGTAGAGGTAGCCAAGAGCCACAAGGAAAGAAATTTACTTCAGGAAGAATATTCATAGTGTAGTCTTAGACTAGCCTAGAGAATGAACAAGCCACCCAAACCTTGTGTCTTTAGGAGAAACATCCCAGGGAAGGAAAATGGGAATGGATCGGTTAAAATGTGTTATGCCAAGATGATTTTAATCTCTATTTCGAAGTCTGATCAATGTGCAGTGGCTCTCCAGAGCCCCTTGTCAAGAGAAATTGTGAAGTCCTATCTAGGCAGAAAGATGAGCATTGATTGATTAGTTATGCCTGCCACGGGCAAGGAGGAGAAAACTCAGATGTCTCTGTGCAATTTCTGCTTAGGCAATGATTGTACAGTTATCCAAGTTCCACTCTAACAGGAAGACTTAGTCATTCCTGATAAGTACTATCTTATCTTTTTCTTGCTATTTTCAGTCAAGGGAAGATTGGCCCTATGAATAACAATTATAAACACAGTTGAGGTTATGTTTCCTTTGCTAAAGATTGTTGACATACTGAGAAAATCTCAGACTTGCCTTGTGGCAATCCAGTCCTGTCATACTCACCCACTCTCTACCACAGACTCTCTAAGCCAGGCCCTCCAGACTCCTTGCTTTAGCTCAAATTTTCAAGACAGAAGAAAAAGCTGCAAGAAGATTGCCTCTTTTCTGTTCATTCAAGGTTTAATTGCCAGGCGTTCCCTACTCCTACCCCAGGGACCTCAAGATTTTAAAAATGAGCTACACTTCACAAATGGTTGGATATGCCTACCTTCAAAGGGTAAACTCTTTTTAAAGTACTTACTTAAAAAAAAAAAGACCAATGTGCATTCACATAATTAGGAGGCTAATTACCAATCAATCATATCTGTTCATTCAAGGGAGTACCTGTCAGCACTTTGTGGGACTAATTTGAATTATTACATATATGTGAAAGAAATAAAAATTCTGTGTAGGATATTTTTGAAGAAAAAGAGATTGAAAGTCCTTTATAAACTGGATTTTTTTTTTTAGTTCAGATTCACTTCTTTGATTATACTAAATATTTCTCCAACCCCTATCCCCACATCCCACAGACACTTCTCTCTTCCTAATAGCTCCCAATTTGGGTTGGGGAAGCATGTCGTTCTAGAAAAGCTGGTTCTAGACTGGTGCATTTGGTCAGCCTGGCAAATAATTGATCCAATGGGCCAATGATTGAGCCAGTGAGCCAGTGACTGGCTCCATGTTGGGTATATGACCTTCTCCAATGCAATTAGAGTAATACTTAGAACCAGGGCCAATATCTCTTGCTGAAACTGTGCAGCCCTTGAAATTTCTGCAAGCCATATTAGAATGAAGAATCAGCATGAGGAGAACAACTAGTTATATTTGGTAACATGGTTGCAGACAAGCCTAAAACCAGGACTACCTATGATTTTTTCAGGCAAATGAGTCAGTACATTTTCCTATTATTAAATCCAGTTGTAATTAGTTTCTTTCTTCACCATTCTTTTCAACACTAGCTGATGATACACCTGGTTAATCTGAATTGGGAGAATCTGTTTCATCAACACTGTATTTGTTTCCTATGACTCAACTTTCCTAATTTTCTCTTATGAATGGAGATTTTGGAAACAGGGCAATAAACTGTTGATAATGATTGGAATAAAAACCTCCATCAAGTTTCAGGAAATACTTTGAAAAAGAATATGCATTTTTTAAAAAATCTATGCCATTTACACAATGCTAACAGGAAGGAAACAAGAGAGAGACTGGGTTTTGTTGTAGATGGAAATGCTTGCATACTATGGGGAAGAACTAATTATGCAAAATAGTGAAATATGTGCACGCACATGCTAATTTGTTAACCTGAAGACTGAGCTTCCTAATGTTAGTTTACAACAAATTGAGTCATTTTCAAATATATTAGGCAAATAAACCAAAATTCCAGTATGATTTGTATATTTAATTATATTGCCCTTGCACATACTACTTTCCATGGACCTCCAGAGCTAGATTTTATTTTATCTTCTGTGACTATTTCTGTGCAGCTCCTTGTTTCTGCTGTAGTAACTGCCTAGCTGGTTAGGAATCCAACCAGATAATGAAATGGAATCACAGATTCAAAGAGATTCAAAGAGGAGTCTACGCAGCCAGTTGTTTCAGCAACATTGGAAGTGGGTGCAGTGTTCGTCCATGAAATTCCATCCTTAGGAATTTCACTGAAAGATCAGAGCAGAGAACATAACAGGTGCATTGATGACAGGTCAGGAAGTCATCACTGGAGACTCTTCTCTTGGGCAAGTAGCTTCAGAGGAGTTTATCTAAAAGAGGGATGAAAAGATTGTGAGTGAGTAAGCTGCTGGTTAGGAATTGCCTCTTGCTGGGCTTAGTGATATAGTGATCTGGACCTCATGATTGAATCTCAAACACTGGGCAGAGGTTTGCTCTAGATTAGCTGTACCTTTGGATCCAGCCACAGAGGAATGACAAAGCCACCATTGGAGCTGGCCTTATAGAGGGGACAAAGTAGCCTTGAAAGTTTAGAAGTCTTCCTCTTGGAGTTGCCCCCTGCTTCTTTGCTCCCTCCATTGGTAAAGAAGAAATGAACAGGAGATGTCTCGTAAATGCACCTAATGAAATCAATTCATGTAGGAGAAATTTCAACAATAAAAATGAACAATAGAGGGGAAAACACAAGGCAGGGGAACTTAAACATCTCCTTTTAAGTTTTCTGCCAACATGGTTCTGAGAACAGGTAGGGCAAGCAAGGTACCATCACCAGACAACAGGTGTCCTGGTTGCTTTGCTGCAGGTGAGAGGAACTTTCCACTCATTCCCATGATACACTGTCTAATGCCACCATCACCAACTCCTCCCCACACCCTGTCACACACAAAGGCTCCACTTCTTCTCACTCCTGGGAGACAGTGTGGCTGCAGGGGATGTGAGGAACAAGAGGCCTTGAAGATGTGAGCACTTATATTTTGGAATGGTTATTAAAAATCTTTTAAGTCACTTATTTATTTTAGAGTGCTGGGTATCTAATCGGAGACCTTGTGCATTTTAGGCAAATGCTCTAATGCTGAACTACATCCCAGCCAAGTCATTTTTTTAAGGTATGTGGTTTCATCATCAAAAGTCAGAACATGATATACATAAAAAAATCTCCTAGACACCATTATTCCTCAATGATAAAAGTTCCCCTTCTAGAAGTACACCAAAGTTATTAATCTCTTCTCTATTCTTACAGTGGTATTTCAAACCTTCACAGCACACAATCAGTGACAAGGACAAACATGTTCCTACTGTTATATTAAATGATATCATATTATACATATTGACCTAAACTGGCTTTTTTTTCCACTTCCTATTCACAGAGATAATTTTATCCATCTCTAAAGTTCTTCCTTATGTTTTTAATGGCTTAATAATATTCCATTGCATGAATGTACCATTTTTTTCTTTAACTATCCCCAAAGATTTGCATTATCTTATTTTGTTGTTCAAACAAGCACTGCCATAAATTATCTTGTCTACATATCATTTTGCATGTGGACAACTTTATGTGTCAAATAAATTCCCAGATGTGGAATTGCTTCTGGGAAATGTGTCAATAGAAATTGCATATTTGTAATTTTGAGAGATTTTGAATTGTCCCCTATAGAGATTGTTCCACTTACATTTCATCCTGCAATCCAGGAAACTCTTATGTTACACAGTCACTACCATGGTGTTATTAAAATTTTTGATCACTGCCAATCTGAGTGCTTAGAAAAAAAAAGTTATGGTAATATGGCTTTAATTGTCATTTATGTTATCCTAAGTGAGGTTCATTTCTTAATTTGAGACATTTAAGTCTTTTTATCCTTTCCTATAAACAATGTTTGCCTTGCTCATTGGTTTTTCTACTGAATTGGAGGAGATCTTTGTACATCAGGAAAATTAACCTATCATCTGGGATTGAATTGCAGATATTTCCCCAGGTTTCCATCTGTCTTTGATTTTGTTTACTGCTCATTTCCCCCATGTAGGCCCTTTACTGTCATTATTATGTGGTTCTATTTATCAACATTTTCTCCTATGACATTTGCATCTCTTACCTTTTTACAGTGTCATTCTGTACACCCTTAGCTCATTTGCATCAAAGGGTAGCATCTTGCAAAATTACAGTACAATGTCTCAAACAGAAATTTGACATTGATACAATTTAGCAAGCTCAATCAGATTTCTTCAGCTCTCATGATGTGCTCAGTCTGTGTTGTGTTCTGTGCATTATCAAGTAGAGGTGTGTGTCTTCAGAATAATACAGTGCTATGGTTTGGAGGCCTTCCTCCAGTGGTCTACATGTAAAAACTTGTTCCTCAGGGAGGGACTATTGGAAGGTGCTGTGGACTTTTAAGAGATGGGGTCTGATAGTGGAAGGTCCTTAGGTCATGGGGGGGTGTGTCTCCAAAGGGAACTGTGGAAACCTGGTCTGTTTCTCTCTCTGTCTCTCTGCTTCCAGGCTTGTGATATGATCACTCAGTCCAACATGTGTTTCTATCATTGCTATCCACCCCCATCATCAGAGGTCAAGCCAGTAGGCTGTTTAATCTTGGATTTAAACCTATAATCTTTTTCTCCTTACAAGTTAATTACCTCAGGTATTTTGTTGTAATAATGTGAAGCTGGCTAATATGTAGAGTAGGTAAAACCTCATGGGATGAGCTCTTTTTACTCAGTGTAATTCCCTTGAGAGTCATCCAATTTGTTGCATATTGATAGCCTGTTCCTTTTTATTGCTGAGCAGTATTTTATGATATGAATGTGATACTACTTAAACATGCATCATTGAGAGGCATTTTCTTTTTCAGACTTTGGAGTTTTATGAGTCAAACTGTCATGAACATTCATGTCCATGGACCTAAGTTCTCATTTCTCTGGGATAAATGTCCAGGACTGCAATGGCTGGGTCATGCAGCAATTGTATATTTACTTCTATAAGAAACTGCAGAGAGGAGCTATCCCATTCAACCTTCCCAGTATCAATGTTGGCATGATCTCATTTCTCTGCATCCTCATCTGCCTCTAGTGTTGTCTCTGTTCTTTATGTTACCTATTCTGTTGTGAGTGTAGTGGTGTCTCATTGTTGTTTCCATTTGCATTTCCCTCATAGCTAATGATGTTGAAACAGTTCATGTGCCTATTTGCCTTCTGTATATTCCACTTCACAGAAATGCTTGTTTATGTCTTTTGCTCCCTTTTTAGTCAGATTATTCTTTAGTGTTGGGTTTTGAGTGTTCTTTATATATTTTAGATACTGGTATTTTGTAAGACACATACTTTGTTAATATCTTCTTCCAATCTATAGCTTTTCATTTTATTCTCTTAATAGTTGCTTGCAAAGACCAGAAGTTAATTTTTATAAAATCCAATATACGGCAGGCTTTTAGACAAAAAGCAATAAATGTAATATATGTATATATGGATATTACTTAAGTGTGGCAGTTGAAAATGCACAACCTTAACATATTCTATCCATAGCAAAATTGCCTATGAAAAGAGATAATACCAGAACTAGAATTTTCTACCCATTTTACAGATTAAGGATTCTGAAACTTATACTAGGAACGTTAAATGGTTTACTTAAATAAGGTGAAGGATCCAGGTAAAAATCTCTTGACTTTTTAGGTCAAGGACCTTTCTACTACTCTGAAATGAATGAATTTCTCTGTGTGCATTTAGATAGCATGTTAAAATCTGGCATAATGCAATTCTTTTGATTATTTTTATTACTTAGAAGATGCATGGATAGTTTTCCTAACTCCCCAACAAATGGCATCTTTCCCTCCTTGGAATGCACCCATCATTTTCAATCCCCTTTTTACATGTACTGAAAATCTGCCCTTACAGTTTGTGTGAGATGAAGTGGCAGGAATTGACATGGAAGCCACCCTGGTGACCTAGCTCGGCTTCAGCAACTATAGATCTTGGAAGGCATCATGTTTTGAGATCCACAAATTGGACACAGAACATTTTAAATTGAGATAAATGGCATTCAATTATACATTGAAAGAAGGGTCATTATTGAAGAGAGAACATTATATGGAATAAGGATGGTCTTAGATCCTTTGTGATGTCTAGATCCCCCACCTAAATCTAGTCTGAGCCTGTCTGCTGCTCTCCCGAAGAACTGGAATCCTGTGATCCAAGTCCAGAAGGGCTCTTTTTGTTTCTAGACTGGCCTGAGCTGGCTCTTGCATTGGAAAGAAGCTGAGCCTTTGGCGTCCCTCCTTCTCCATGCCTGGGATCTGGAGGCTGTGCAGGAGATTTCCTCTCAGAGTAGAGTTCTCCCCATCGTTATGCCCTGTGATTATCAAGTTAGTTCAGACAGCAGTAGCCTGCCTACTTGGCAGATGCTGAAAGGAAGGCTGGGTGGGGGGATGGAAGCTGCCCCTGGTGAGCCATCTCAGGCTTGTTTCCTCTCCATTATCAACAGCAATTCTGCAGGAGCCTTGTTAAGAAGCGGGAGGTGCGCCCTCATGACTGGTGCCAAGAGAAGATTTTGCAGGGGCTGGCTGTTGGCACAGCCACCCTACCAAGCTGGGGTGCTCAGTTCACAGGCCTTGAATTGAATGGTAGAAGGCCCCCAAAATGGAAATGTCCAAAATGCTTGTCCTGGGGAAAGTGCAAGGAGGATGGTACTGTCCAAGACTCAGCCATGGATATCTGTAGCAACTTGTTCCAGGAATAGGAAGGTTGAGGGAAGTGAGTGATGCCTGGGGACATCCTTGCCCCAGTAGACAGAAAACACCACAAAGGTCAGTGGTCACTCCATCTCTCCTTTGTGATAAAAGGGAGATCCCAAGCACCTGGAAGCATTTGCCCCAAAGACCCACCAGTATGTTTCCTGGTCCTGAGTGATGGGAGGTCCAGCAGTGAGAACCTGAGAACCTTGGCTGACAGGGAGAGGGGCAGGGGTCATCACTGCTGAGAGCTCCCATCCTAACCACCTGTGGGGTTTCCTTCTCTGATTCTGACACCTCACCTGCAGAATGTGAGCACAGGTCCATGACAAGTTAAGATGGAGTGAATCACAGGCCCCTCTAAAAGTGTGATCTGGGATAACCATAGGAGATCAAATCAGACAGAAACTTCCAGGGCTTGAGGGTCAGATCAGTTCCCCTGGAACCCGATAGAGCCACTCCCTCCCACACTGCCCTTCCTCCCTGCCCTCCTGCCCTTCTTCCCACCCCCCACCTCTCTCTTTCTCTTCAAGGAATAAGACACCCTGCCAAGGCTGGCTCAGAGTATTCCTAAACTAAAAAAGACATTCTTGGGGCCAATATAGTGAGATGGCAGACCTCTCCCTATCACAATTCAGTTTTTTTCAGAGGAAATAAAGTGTCTTTGTTGTCTAGAGTTTCTCTGTCCTTCCTCCTGTACCTTGAGCATGGCCAAAGGAGTGCCACAACTGTATCTTGTCCAAGCAATTTGAAAATTCAGTCCAACCCATTGGGAGTTTCTGTAGATTTTTCAAAGAGTCTCTTAGAGATTACAGCTGCTGGGTCCTTGAAGTTCTTATCCTTGTCCCCTTGTTCCTCTCCCAGTAGTGTCCTCCTGGATGGGGGCTCAGGAGACCTTCTAGATAAGAGGCTGGGAGCCTCAGCCTCTGGCTGCCTCTGCTCAGGTGTTCATGAAGTGCACCCATGTGGATTAGTGCGCATGATCCTGCCACTGGATGCCCTATAGATATTGATGCTGATACCCATGGTTTTTACTCTTTTTCTTCTTGGCTTGACCACAGCCAGGACCTGTCACTATTGGCTTGGCCTCCTCTCCACTCTTGCTGGTGCCCGCCTTCCAACAGTGTCTTTGCTATGTTGTCTATCTGGCCCCTGACCCAGGCTGTCCAGCTCTTTTCCTATGCTGCATGATCACAGTACCCTCCTTCCAGAGTGGTCCAAGGGCAGCTCAGGGGGGCAGGTCAGAATTCCACGAGGCCCAACCGAAGTCCCCTCTTTCTTAATTCTTAAGGGATACTTGCAGATACAGAGACACTACATTGTTATACTATACCTTGTATATCGTGTATAAATTTATACTGTAGCATGTATACACATATGCATGTGGTACATACATCATACACAAATATATATATATATATATATATATATATATATATATATATATATATAGTGTGTGTGTGTGTGTACATAGACAGCATTAAAGAAAAATTAAATGAACACCAGACCTGAAGATTATTCCAGACATGACCTAAACCTTGCTTGATTTGCAAACATAAGCAAAGCTTATCTTGAACTGCTTCTCATAAATGTTTAAAGAACTTAAGCTCAACCAATCAGAAAAAGCCAATAAACTTAACACTGTAAAACTATGGCCTTTCTATTGGCACTGACCAAGGACAGCAAGTATATAACTATATCCAATCAAATAATGTCTTTATCGTGCCTCCATTTCCCCAAAAATAATTAGCCTGTAATGCTTTTTCATTGGAACATTTAACTTCTGTTGGTCCAGTGTTTTCCATTTCATAAATTGCTTCTTATTCAATTAAGTTCCCCAAAGTTTTATCGAGCCTCAATTTACCCTTTAAGCCATAGTGTTATAGTTAAAGCTCCGTCCTGGGGTTTCATATACTGACTTCTAGAACACTCACATATAATCGAATCAAGCCTTTATTGAAGCACACTGGTGGCGGCTGACCAGAACATAAAGCTGTTCCCCTGATCAGCCCCGAACAATTGCAAGGGCACTCCTTATAAGCCTGAAAATCACAAAAGGGATGTTTGGGGGTCTAGCCAATGCAAGCAAGTCAGGTTACAGAAGCAGGACAGTGCAGTCAAGCCAAGGGAAGCCTAAACAATCACAGTTAGCCCAGTCACCTCAGTTACAGAAACAGAGCCCCGTTACCCTAGTTACAGAAACAATGCCCCATTAGGTAGTTCCGTGTTTCTATAGGTTTCTAAAACAAAAGGAAAAGAACATCTTGCCCCAGTCATGACCCTTCTAATTGGCATGGTTGTTTTACAGGATGAAGTCATAAAAAAAAATGGAGTCACATTTGTTTCTACTATCAGAATAGATAGATCCATAGACATTAACATTCTAGAAGGGAAAAAACTGTTGCTTGACTAACATTCTCTAATTTCTCTTCCATTTCCTCTTTTCTCTCTGCCTTCCACTACCCCACATTCACTCAGGTCAGAAAGCATGAGATTTTCTCTTTCTGCTCAGACCTTCTGTACTGAAAGCTCTCTGAGCTTGTTGGCTGGCCTTCCCCTGGATGTGTGAAGTGGGAGCTAGGGATTTCAACCATTGGTTCTTACCCGGTGATGCCTGGTTCTCTACCCTGTTTACTTTACACAGCACACGATTTTGAAGGTCACAGGTTTTCTTCTCTTTGCTTCTTTTCCAAAACAGTCTATGGATTTGCTCTCTATCAAAACAGTCCCCTCCCCTCCGTGGAAGCGGGAGAGTGTAGAAGGGAGAAAGTCATGTACATAAAAGGAAAAATGAGATAAGCACACTCTTGCTTTTTAAAATCTCCCTCTCTTCCAGGAAAAGCAGAGCTACCTCCAAATGGCCAAGAGCACACAAACCTGCCGCTTTTTCCTGCCTGCTGAGTCCTCTTGATTTTTTAGATCACCAAAAAAAAAAAAAAAAAAAAAAAAAACATGAATAGGGTTGCCAAGAAGAACTTCAAGTCTTTTAAGGATATTTGAGGTAGCTTCTGTGCTGCTGGTGACATGATGCTTCTTGATCTGAGTACTTTTCATGAAAGTTTAACAGAAAATCCATGGCAAGAAGCTGTGGACATAGCAAACCACTCCCTAAGGAGCAGATGCTCTTTTGCCCTTGACCGTGACCTATTCTACTGTGGGTTTGCTGGCCTAGTCTTGCTCTCTGGGGTTCTATGTGGGCTGAGAACCTTGATCATCCTTGTGCATGTCTCCATCCCTGCTCAGATCTCTTCCTCCAATTTTAAGCTCCCCTACCCATGGCTTTTCTTGGTGATATTTGCTTCTTTCTTATTTCCCACATTCTGTTCCCTTGACCTGGTCTCTCCTGGATTAATTAATGAGGACTTCTGCATGCCTTTGCCAACCCTGGACTATCTCTCCAGCTCTAATTATTCCATTTCAACAGGAGCCATCTTGGCTCATCCACATTCCGGGCACTGCCTGGAGTTTTATCACCTACTCGGGCTAAGTGACAGGGGAATGAGAATGGAAGGAGAACGAAAAGACAAGGCAGTGACTGTCAGCTGTGATGTTTTGCATTACACAGCCCTGAAGTTCAGCATCTAATTTTTAATATACTTTTTTTTATCTAAGAAGATAGAAAAACCCTCAAAACAACATTTGCCTCAGTCTGTGGAAAGGAGGAGGCATGGATGGATTTGAGGTAGAAAGTCAGGAACAGTGTGGCCATTAAAGGGAACTTTGGCTTCACTTGTCATATTTTAAGTTTTTTTTTTAATTTATTTAAAGAAGAATGCAAGCCAGATGTAGTGGTGTAGATTTGCAATCCCATTGGCTCAGGAGGCTGAGGCAGAAGGATTGTAAGTTCAAAGCCAATCTCAGCAACTTAGCAAGGCCCTAAGCAACTTAGAAAGACCCTGTCTCAAATAAATAAACAAACAAACAAACAAACAAACAAATAAAAATAAAAAGGGGACTAGAGATGTGATTCAGTGGTTAAGCAGCCCTGGGTACAAAAAAGCTTCCATTTCTATATTGTTTGTGAAATTAAGAGGTAATAAATGGGTATACACATCTAGAAGCAAAAGATACATTATTAAAAAATTAAAAAGTGAATCAAAGTCTCAGAATCTATGTACATAACATAATAGACAAATGCTAGTCTGTACATTGATAATAATGCATAGTTGGATATTATTTGTGCACTGGATCGAGAAGCCTATCATTTTTCTTCTCCCCTTCTTTGGGGATTGAGCCCCGGGGCACTCTATCATTGAGCTACATGGCAGGCCCTTTTTTTTTAATTTATTCTTTATTTTGAGACAGGGTCTCATTCAGTGGCTCAGGCTGGCTTCAAACTTGCGATATGCTTGCCTCAGTTTCCGGAGAGACTGGGATTGCAGATGTGCACCACCATGCTAAATGAGAAGGGTATTTTGCCCCTCTTTGTATCTCTGGTGTTAATCACAGATATTGGCAGGCATTTGGCCTTCGGGAAATACTGTTGGAGCCAAATTTAAAAAAAACCATCTGAGTTTCCTAGGGGTGGCAGAGCAGTAATAATCCAAAGAGTAGGGAGTGACAAGGGACAACTGAGTTGAAGTAGAACAGAGGGAGGGGGCTCTGTCTTTTGAAGTCTGTTCTGTCTACAAATGAATAGCAGGATATTGGGAGTGGGACATTGTTCTGCTTATTTTCTTTTTTTTATCCCTATACTACCTGTAATCTCATCCTGTGTGTGATTGCAGGGAACTCATCAGAAAAGAGTCTTCTTCAAAGACTCCCAGCATGATGGCAAATAAAAATCAGCTGCCAGTCACAGAGGAAATATGTTCCTACAGCAATCAAGTTCCAACCTGTGGACTTGCCACAATCCTGAGGCTCTGCATATGACTCCCGAATTCCTCCAGAGGGTACCCAGGTTGGAGGTGGGGTGCTGTTCCTTTCTATTTGCTTTTGCAGATGCCAACACAATGCTGTTGCATTAATGTGACTGGGAAAGGGAAAAAATGGTGGTGGCATTCATTAAAAATAATATGACACTCCATAATTTGAGCTTCAGTCTTCTCTTAATACCTGCTGTATCCCTTTCTTTGAGTGTCAGTGGAAACAGAAAAAGAAAATATAGAGAAGGGTTCCAAATGGGTTGAAGAGCTTCAATCTTAGATGTGTCTGTCAGGTGGCTTTTGAAGGCCCCAAAGAGATTACTAAAGAATCAGGAGGAAACAATTGGGTTCCTAAGTTTATGGTGACATAAGGAGATAAAGAAAGCAGAAAAAATGGACACTTAAAAAAAAAAAAAACATGGGGCTGGGGATGTGGCTCAAGCAGTAGTGCGCTCGCCTGGCATACGTGCGGTGCTGGGTTCGATCCTCAGCACCACATAAAAATAAAATAAATATGTTGTGTCCACAGAAAACTAAAAAATAAATATTAAAAAATTCTCTCCCTCTCTCTTAAAAAAAACAGAGAAATACTACCATTCTTTGATGAAAAGGAACCTGTATTTCTTGGGGAAATGACAGAGTCCTCGGCTGAGCAGGAAACTTACAAGATGAGCCTTGAAAGTCTTAGAGTTCTGGGAAGTAGAGATGTGCACAAATGAATAAATAAATAAGTAGTCAAAACAACAACAAACAATTCCTGGGTTATGTCAAATGGACACAAGTACTAGCTGACAGAGCTCCCAATGGACAGAGTCACAAGAATTTGATTGAGAAAATGAATAATGTAATGTTGAACTACAGCCCAAGGAATAAATATCCATGAGTCCATACTGATATAAAAAATGATTGAATACATTAAAAAGTGAAAGAAGAGA
Source organism: Callospermophilus lateralis (assembly GCF_048772815.1). Taxonomy (NCBI): domain Eukaryota; kingdom Metazoa; phylum Chordata; class Mammalia; order Rodentia; family Sciuridae; genus Callospermophilus; species Callospermophilus lateralis. Next base: position 1,204,197 of record NW_027510158.1, on the reverse strand, counting down.
ATCATCTGGGATACAAAGGAATTCTAAATATTTTGCATAGATGCATACCTTTCAAGAGGTGGAGAGTAACTCTTGGCTCCTTACATGTGGGCTGCATGTGATAACTTCCAAACAGCACAGTTTGAAAGGTAGAGAAAGAATACAGTGCATATAGCCCTCAAACACTGCTTCACCAGAGCTGCTGCAGTTAATGTCATTATTGAAAAGTCATAAATCATGTGTAGCCTTGATCTGGATGGAACATCACCTTAATGGTCTTCCTCCTCAGACCCCAACAGTCCCTTTTTAAAATGAAAGCAAACATCAGACAAACTCAAGCTGAAGGACAGTCTACAAAATACCTGACCAGCAATCCTGAAATCTGTCAATATCATTAAAAAACAGGGAAATTCTGAGACAGTGTCACAGTCTAGAGGAATCTAAGGGGTCATAACAATTAAAGGTAATGAGGTGTTCTGGATGGAATTGTGAAACAGAAAAGGGATATTAGGGGAAAATCTAAGAACTCAGAAAAAATTAGGGGCTTTCATTGATAATGATGTGTCAATTTCATTTCTTGCCACCATAAACAATCAGGAATTGGGTCTAGTTTGAACAGGAAAATCTAAACAGCTACCATCAGAGCCCAGAAGTTCACGGCCACCCCAACAGCTATGCTTAGGTTGTAAAAAAATTATAGCAAACTCAGTTGAACTTTAAAAATTTAACACTGTTCTAAATGCCTATAATTCCATGTATTATACTTTAGAAGTCAAAGCAATATTTTTAGCTCTCAAATTTATTTTGTTCTAGCCTTGTTGACAGAGTTAGGATAACTGAGTCAAAGAAGGGAAAAATAATTGAGGGAAAGATCTATGCAGCTGACATACGTATTTTTTTTAAATTAAGCGGTCAATTCACGAACCCATGTCTATCATTCATATCCTGAGAAATGGGGATTTTCTTTCCTTGACATTCCAAAAGACTGAAGTTTTCCTCTTAATAATGAACCAGTACAGTTATTTTCATTTAATTAGACATGCTTTTAAGGAGACTTTCTAATAAATTTAGCTCTCATCAGTTCCAAGCTTCCTTCGGTTTCACATGTTCTTTTTGTCATCTTCCAGTGAGGTACCTTTGTTTCTTAATCAGAATCACAGCTTCCAAATTAAGTGAGGAAAGGATTTTGTTTTCCCCAACCCATTTAATGCGTGAGCAAATCAGAAGCCAGCTCCGGAAGGCTGCCACCTCTTTATTTGTTGTGTTAACCAATTAAAAGGTGTTACTCTCTTGGTAATAAAGTGTGACCTCTTTCCTCTGGCTCATTGTTTAATTTGCTAGCTGGGATCACACAGGGCTTAGATTCCAGAGTCATCTGGGGTTTCACTTAGGTCAAAGCCCTTTTCTGTTGGAGCAAAAATTGAATTCTTCCTTCCTTGTAGCTGGCTATCACTGGAGCTGGTAACAAAGTCAATGGCAAAACAGAGCTAATTGCAGAAACCTCTTAGGACAGCTGTACACAGAAGGACTGTATCCTCAGTCATGTCTGCATGTCAAAAGAGAGTGTAGCATCCAGATAGAAAGAGTGAACAAGAACTGATCATTGCATTTGTCCAAAATATCCGGATATTTGATTTAATTAAACTGGAGAGGTTCCATGATGCTTCTGTGTTCTTTGCATTTGTACATGAAGCTAATGAGGGACTGGGCAAGATATTAACATTACAGAAGACGTGTACTGTGCTTTTAAAACAGCATGTCTCTTGCTGCAGGAATTGGTTTGGTTTGACTTTTGATCCAGCCCTTCTGTTTTGATGTAATTGAGAGATCTGGCAGAATAAGAAAAACTAACACTTCCATTGAACTTTTGAATTCCCAATTGCTTTGCCATTCATGATCTCATTTGATCTTCACAAGCCAATGTTGTAGGAAAGGTCAGTATCACCTTCTCTACTTTACAACAAAAGAAACTGAGCCACAGGATGTCATGGCTAAGTTACTAAAACTAGTAAACGGTCACCTTAGGACTGAAATTCAGGTGTTCTCTATTTATTTCTGAGGGTTTTCATTCTCTTTGAAAGTTTATATGTCTTTTCTTATGAGGTTCCATTCATTTGATTGTCTCTTGAAATGCTTGCTAAGCATTTCATGTGTGTGTGTGCACACGTACACACACACACACACACACACACACACACACACAAACATACACGTGTGCACATGTTTGCTCATAACTTCAAAGAGTTCACCCTCAACCCCAAGTTAAGAACCACTGTCCTATCCTAGGAAATTTCTACAGAGGTGGTAGAGCGAGCAAGAAAGACATTCTGAGATGGGACATTGAAAACTAAAGATGAGAATTAAGACCAATTTCTTTTATTCCTTTGCCAAATTTTCTCTCTTCTCCTGGAATATATTCTCTCTCAGAGAGAATGGAAAATCCTGAAATTAAATGTGTTTAAAAATGCCCCAGGGTGATAGATGCAAAAATGGAATCATGTAGATGGAAATTAAAAAAAAAAAAAAAGGCCGAGAAGATATCAAACCCAACAATTGGTAGGAAGGGTATGGTGAAAGGCAATGTCAATAATAGTCAACTAGACATTTTTAGTCACTGCCCTTGTGCGATCAGAATATCATTCCATGTAAGAAGTCCATTCAGGGATGGGTGGAGTGTGAAGTAGGGCTTGGGATGGAGATGATGTTGGGTTGTATATGGCCAACCCAACAGGCAAGGAGTGACTATATCGTCACAGACTCTCCTTGCACTTGGCTTTATGGGATTTGGTCTGCACTGCAACTGAATCTTGGGTTCTTTCTACCTGCAAGCCTTGGAGAACCCATGCTTTGCAATAAGTATCTGCTCATGCTGACAGCTTGTAAGTCATTTCTTAGCCAGGGTCCCTGTCACTGTAACTGGACCCAGTGACAAGGCCTTGCCCTGCCTGTCAGTTCTCATGAATGCCCTGATTCCCAACTGCTGGGTGAACATTGAATCATCATTTCTCCTGCTCTGAGGTCTTCCTGTCTGCTGGGTTTAATTTGCTGTCCTGCCTTGACCTCCTTCTCCTGTGTAAACAGTCTGGGCTGACTGCCTGGTTCCCAATGAGACTTTTGCTTCACACCCCACATATATCTGCTGAGTTTGTGCCTGCTCTAAATGGTTCCGAGCTCGACTCTAGTGTGTTAAGTCTGACGATAATTTCGGTCCCAATTTCTTTCTTTCATCTATGATTGTCCATAACCCTATAGCTGCCCCTGTTATCACCCCAATATGACCATGACCTTCTCTTTTGGCCTCTCGTATTCACATGTCTCCTGGTTTGGAAATAGAGTTCATCTCCTTTCCCTAAGACTGGGCTGCTTGTTGATAAGTCGAGGCAAGGTCTGGAGAATATAGCAGGGGTATAAAATGAGCAGGTCCCAACAGATGTCGAGTGATGATTTGCAAAAGAAATTAGAAAGCTAGACCCTCGAAAGTTGAAAAATTGTTCCCAGGTCCTTCAGAAATCCCCTTGCCAAGCACCTGTGGGTTAGTCATCCTCTTTTTAATTGGTACCTACCTGGCTCCCATAAGTCCTACCTCAGCACTGTGATGCTGTGATCCAGTGTCTTGATCAGGGCAGAGGATGTCAGCTCGGATGCCTGCCCGTTGAAGTAATCCTGGGAACTAATTAGCAATTTTGAAATTTGATGATAGGTAACAATAACAAAGTCAGTCTTTTTTCAGCCCAGTTACCTGGGTTATTTTAATGATGGCATTTGTCTGTTCAGTGATTCACCCTTATCTGGGCACTCAACCAACAGATGGTCTCAGTTAGACAGCGTCTACTTCCTGACACAGAATCAAGAATTGCTGTTGATTCACTTGACTATGTTAATGGCTAATTTGTGCCCAGTCAATTGGATTAGATCAGTAGGTTAGATCCAATTAGTCAACTCAATTATTGTTTTTTCTTTAAAGGCCAAATTAAGAAAAAAAAAGATTTTAAAAAATCATTTGTACATTTTCTACCAAAGATACTACTGTCTATGATGTGTTCCATGGAATTCAGAAACAGAGTTCAAGGTAACCTGAAGGACAACAGATGTCAAAGTCACAATCTAGAGGTAGGGCACAAAGAGATTTTTCAGTTTATGATGGAGAATATTGTTTAGAACAACCCCAGCCCACAAAAATATATGCAATGTGCTCACAGCAGGCCTCCTATTTTTTAT